>NC_088235.1:18927583-19067464 GCF_036934945.1 Oncorhynchus masou masou | reverse complement strand
CCTCTAGATATACTGTACCTCTACCTACCTCTAGATATACTGTACCTCTACCTACCTCTAGATATACTGTACCTCTACCTACCTCTAGATATACTGTACCTCTACCTACCTCTAGACATACTGTACCTCTACCTACCTCTATATGTACTGTACCTCTACCTACCTCTATATGTACTGTACCTCTACCTACCTCTAGACATACTGTACCTCTACCTACCTCTATATGTACTGTACCTCTACCTACCTCTAGATATACCGTACCTCTCCCTACCTCTAGATATACTGTACCTCTACCTACCTCTATATGTACTGTACCTCTACCTACCTCTATATGTACTGTACCTCTACCTACCTCTAGACATACTGTACCTCTACCTACCTCTAGATATACTGCACCTCTACCTACCTCTATATGTACTGTACCTCTACCTACCTCTAGATATACCGTACCTCTCCCTACCTCTAGATATACTGTACCTCTACCTACCTCTAGATATACTGTACCTCTACCAACCTCTAGATATACTGTATCTCTACCTACCTCTAGATATACTGTACCTATCCCTACCTCTAGATATACTGTACCTCTACCAACCTCTAGATATACTGTACCTCTCCCTACCTCTAGATATACTGTACCTCTCCCTACCTCTAGATATACTGTACCTCTACCTACCTCTAGATATACTGTACCTCTACCTACCTCTAGATATACCGTACCTCTCCCTACCTCTAGAAGTACTGTACCTCTACCTACCTCTAGATATACCGTACCTCTCCCTACCTCTAGATATACTGTATCTCTACCTACCTCCAGATAAAATTTACCTCTCCCTACCTCTAGATATACTGTACCTCTACCTACCTCTAGATATACTGTACTTCTACCTACCTCTAGATATACTGTACCTCTACCTACCTCTAGATTACTGCAACTCGCTGTTGGCTGGGCTCCCTGCCTGTGCCATTAAACCCCTACAACTCATCCAGAACGCCGCAGCCCGTCTGGTGTTCAACCTTCCCAAGTTCTCTCACGTCACCCCGCTCCTCCGCTCTCTCCACTGGCTTCCAGTTGAAGCTAACATCCGCTACAAGACCATGGTGCTTGCCTACGGAGCTGTGAGGGGAACGGCACCGCAGTACCTCCAGGCTCTGATCAGGCCCTACACCCAAACAAGGGCACTGCGTTCATCCACCTCTGGCCTGCTCGCCTCCCTACCACTGAGGAAGTACAGTTCCCGCTCAGCCCAGTCAAAACTGTTCGCTGCTCTGGCCCCCCAATGGTGGAACAAACTCCCTCACGACGCCAGGACAGCGGAGTCAATCACCACCTTCCGGAGACACCTGAAACCCCACCTCTTTAAGGAATACCTAGGATAGGACAAAGTAATCCTTCTCACCCCCCTTAAATGATTTAGATGCACTATTGTAAAGTGGCTGTTCCACTGGATGTCATAAGGTGAATTCACCAATTTGTAAGTCGCTCTGGTTAAGAGCGTCTGCCAAATGACTTAAATGTAATGTAAATGTAATATACTGTACCTCTACCTACCTCCAGATAAAATGTACCTCTCCCTACCTCTAGATATACTGTACCTCTACCTACCTCTAGATATACTGTACTTCTACCTACCTCTAGATATACTGTACCTCTACCTACCTCTAGATATACTGTACCTCTACCTATCTCTAGATATACTGTACCTCTCCCTACCTCTAGATATACTGTACCTCTACCTACCTCTAGATATACTGTACCTCTACCTATCTCTAGATATACTGTACCTCTCCCTACCTCTAGATATACTGTACCTCTACGTACCTCTAGATATACTGTACTTCTACCTACCTCTAGATATACTGTACCTCTACCTACCTCTAGATATACTGTACCTCTACCTATCTCTAGATATACTGTACCTCTCCCTACCTCTAGATATACTGTACCTCTACCTACCTCTAGATATACTGTACCTCTACCTACCTCTAGATATACTGTACTTCTACCTACCTCTAGATATACTGTACCTCTACCTACCTCTAGAAGTACTGTACCTCTACCTACCTCTAGATATACTGTACCTCTACCTCCCTCTAGATATACTGTACCTCTCCCTACCTCTAGATATACTGTACCACTACCTACCTCTAGATATACTGTACCTCTACCTACCTCTAGATATACTGTACCTCTACCTACCTCTAGATATACTGTACCTCTACCTACCTCTAGATATACTTTACCTCTCCCTACCTCTATATGTACTGTACCTCTACCTACCTCTAGATATACTGTACCTCTACCTACCTCTAGATATACTGTACTTCTACCTACCTCTAGATATACTGTACCTCTCACTACCTCTAGATATACTGTACCTCTCCCTACCTCTATATGTACTGAACCTCTACCTACCTCTAGATGTACTGTACCTCTACCTACCTCTAGATATACTGTACCTCTACCTACCTCTAGATATACTGTACCTCTCCCTACCTCTATATGTACTGTACCTCTCCCTACCTCTATATGTACTGTACCTCTACCTACCTCTAGATATACTGTACCTCTACCTACCTCTAGATATACTGTACCTCTCCCTACCTCTAGATATACTGTACCTCTACCTACCTCTAGATATACTGTACCTCTCCCTACCTCTAGATATACTGTACCTCTCCCTACCTCTAGATATACTGTACCTCTACCCACCTCTAGATATACTGTACCTCTACCTACTTCTAGATATACTGTACCTCTACCTACCTCTAGATATACTGTACCTCCACATACCTCTAGATATACTGTAACTCTACCTACCTCTAGATATACTGTAACTATACCTACCTCTAGATATACTGTACCTCTCCCTACCTCTAGATATACTGTACCTCTACCTACCTCTAGATATACTGTACCTCTACCTACCTTTAGATATACTGTACCTCTACCTACCTCTAGAAATACTGTACCTCTACCTACCTCTAGATATACTGTACCTCTCCCTACCTCTAGATATACTGTAACTCTCCCTACCTCTAGATATACTGTAACTCTCCCTACCTCTAGATATACTGTAACTCTCCCTACCTCTAGATATACTGTACCTCTCCCTACCTCTAGATATACTGTAACTCTACCCACCTCTAGATATACTGTACCTCTCCCTACCTCTAGATATACTTTACCTCTCCCTACCTCTAGATATACTGTACCTCTCCCTACCTCTAGATATACTGTACCTCTCCCTACCTCTAGATATACTGTATTTCTACCTACCTCCAGATATACTGTACCTCTCCCTACCTCTAGATCTACTGTATTTCTACCTCCCTCTAGATATACTGTACCTCTCCCTACCTCTAGATATACTGTAACTCTCCCTACCTCTAGATATACTGTAACTCTCCCTACCTCTAGATATACTGTACCTCTACCTACCTCTAGATATACTGTACCTCTACCTACCTTTAGATATACTGTACCTCTACCTACCTCTAGAAATACTGTACCTCTAACTACCTCTAGATATACTGTACCTCTCCCTACCTCTAGATATACTGTAACTCTCCCTACCTCTAGATATACTGTAACTCTCCCTACCTCTAGATATACTGTAACTCTCCCTACCTCTAGATATACTGTACCTCTCCCTACCTCTAGATATACTGTAACTCTACCTACCTCTAGATATACTGTACCTCTCCCTACCTCTAGATATACTGTAACTCTCCCTACCTCTAGATATACTGTAACTCTCCCTACCTCTAGATATACTGTACCTCTACCTACCTCTAGATATACTGTACCTCTATCTACATCTTGAAATACTGTACCTCTAACAACCTCTAGATATACTGTTCCTCTACCTACCTCTAGAAATACTGTACCTCTACCTACCTCTAGATATACTGTACCTCTACCTACCTCTAGATATATTGTACCTCTACCTACCTCTAGATATACTGTACCTCTACATACCTCTAGATATACTGTACCTCTCCCTACCTATAGATATACTGTACCTCTACCTATCTCTAGATATACTGTACCTCTACCCACCTCTAGATATACTCTACCTCTACCTACCTCTAGATATACAGTACCTCTACCAACCTCTAGATATACTGTACCTCTACCAACCTCTAGATATACTGTACCCCTACCTACCTCTAGATATACTGTAACTCTACCTACCTCTAGAAATACTGTACCTCTACCTACCTCTAGATATACTGTACCTCTCCCTACCTCTAGATATACTGTAACTCTCCCTACCTCTAGATATACTGTAACTCTCCCTACCTCTAGATATACTGTACCTCTACCTACCTCTAGATATACTGTACCTCTATCTACATCTTGAAATACTGTACCTCTAACAACCTCTAGATATACTGTTCCTCTACCTACCTCTAGAAATACTGTACCTCTACCTACCTCTAGATATACTGTACCTCTACCTACCTCTAGATATATTGTACCTCTACCTACCTCTAGATATACTGTACCTCTACATACCTCTAGATATACTGTACCTCTCCCTACCTATAGATATACTGTACCTCTACCTATCTCTAGATATACTGTACCTCTACCCACCTCTAGATATACTCTACCTCTACCTACCTCTAGATATACAGTACCTCTACCAACCTCTAGATATACTGTACCTCTACCAACCTCTAGATATACTGTACCCCTACCTACCTCTAGATATACTGTAACTCTACCTACCTCTAGAAATACTGTACCTCTACCTACCTCTAGATATACTGTACCTCTCCCTACCTCTAGATATACTGTAACTCTCCCTACCTCTAGATATACTGTAACTCTCCCTACCTCTAGATATACTGTACCTCTCCCTACCTCTAGATATACTGTAACTCTACCTACCTCTAGATATACTGTACCTCTACCTACCTCTAGATATACTGTACCTCTACCTACCTCTAGATATACTGTAACTCTACCTACCTCTAGATATACTGTACCTCTCCCTACCTCTAGATATACTTTACCTCTCCCTACCTCTAGATATACTGTACCTCTCCCTACCTCTAGATATACTGTACCTCTCCCTACCTCTAGATATACTGTAATTCTAACTAACTCTAGATATACTGTACCTCTCCCTACCTCTAGATATACTGTACCTTTCCCTACCTCTAGACATACTGTAACTCTACCTACCTCCAGATATACTGTAACTTCACCTCTCCCGATTCCGTAGGGGAGTTGCAGCGATGGGACCAGACCATAACTACCAATTGGGGAGAAAAAAGGGTCAGAAAGTACAAAACAAAAATAAGAAACAAAAGGATGAGTGTTTGATGACTTTTTGCCAAGCCAGTCAGATTTCCAAATCGAATCAACATCATCACATTTACATTTCGGTTGATTTCACATTGAATTCAATTTAGTTGACACCTCAACCAAATGTAAATCAAAACTAGTCGTTGATCCGACCTTTGTGCCCAGTGGGATGTGTATATCTTGTGGTGGTGCTGGACAGCTCAGTGCATCATAGGTGTCTGCATGTGGTTAACTGGGACCATCATGCATTACGGATCATTAGAGGAGTTAAATGAACACTTCATGATCTATTTAGTACACAAACTAAAACAAATAGAGACATCTTTAGAATGCTGGAAAACTAGAAGTAAACTCCATGTCGTATGATAAACCAGACATATGATATCAATCCCAGTATTTATTGCGTGTTTGTTATTCTCCTGCCACAATATCCCTGGTGAGCTGAATGACCGGCCTGTCCGTCTTGGCAGGAACATAAAAGATGTAACACGCATTATATTTTTCATATCGGTAATTGTGTTTATTTTCTGTTCACTGCAGACGTTTGGTTTTCCTCAGTGCCTCAGATTAGCATTGCAATTAGTTCTTAGTGTGTGTTTGTGTTTCTGTAAAGGTGACGACCACAGCCACCAAATAAACTGAGCTCACTAATGATAGGTTATAACTAACAGACCACAACAACCTTGATGTTATCACCATATTTACTGAGCTCACTATTGAGAGGTTGTAAGGTACAGAGCACAGCCACCATATTTACTGAGCTCACTAATGTGAAGTTGTAAGGTACAGAGCACAGCCACCATATTTACTGAGCTCCATATTGAGAGGTTGTAAGGTACAGAGCACAGCCACCATATTTACTGAGCTCCATATTGAGAGGTTGTAAGGTACAGAGCACAGCCACTATATTTACTGAGCTCACTAATGTGAAGTTGTAAGGTACAGAGCACAGCCACCATATTTACTGAGCTCACTAATGTGAAGTTGTAAGGTACAGAGCACAGCCACCATATTTACTGAGCTCCATATTGAGAGGTTGTAAGGTACAGAGCACAGCCACCATATTTACTGAGCTCACTAATGTGAAGTTGTAAGGTACAGAGCACAGCCACCATATTTACTGAGCTCCATATTGAGAGGTTGTAAGGTACAGAGCACAGCCACCATATTTACTGAGCTCACTAATGTGAAGTTGTAAGGTACAGAGCACAGCCACCATATTTACTGAGCTCACTAATGTGAAGTTGTAAGGTACAGAGCACAGCCACTATATTTACTGAGCTCACTAATGTGAAGTTGTAAGGTACAGAGCACAGCCACCATATTTACTGAGCTCACTAATGTGAAGTTGTAAGGTACAGAGCACAGCCACTATATTTACTGAGCTCCATATTGAGAGGTTGTAAGGTAGAGAGCACAGCCACCATATTTACTGAGCTCACTAATGTGAAGTTGTAAGGTACAGAGCACAGCCACTATATTTACTGAGCTCACTAATGTGAAGTTGTAAGGTACAGAGCACAGCCACCATATTTACTGAGCTCACTAATGTGAAGTTGTAAGGTACAGAGCACAGCCACTATATTTACTGAGCTCACTAATGTGAAGTTGTAAGGTACAGAGCACAGCCACTATATTTACTGAGCTCACTAATGTGAAGTTGTAAGGTACAGAGCACAGCCACCATATTTACTGAGCTCACTAATGTGAAGTTGTAAGGTACAGAGCACAGCCACTATATTTACTGAGCTCACCAATGTGAAGTTGTAAGGTACGGAGCACAGCAACTATATTTAATGAGCTCACTAATGAGAGGTTGTAAGGTACAGAGCACAGCCACCATATTTACTGAGCTCACTAATGTGAAGTTGTAAGGTACAGAGCACAGCCACCATATTTACTGAGCTCACAAGTGAGAAGTTATAAGGTGCCACCACAGCCACCATATTTACTGAGCTCACTAGTGAGAGGTTATTGAGGTGCCGACCACAGCCACCATATTTACTGAGCTCACTAGTGAGAGGTTATTGAGGTGCCGACCACAGCCACCATATTTACTGAGCTCACTAATGAGAAGTTATAAATTGACACCACAGCCACCATATTTACTGAGCTCACTAGTGAGAGGTTATTGAGGTGCCACCACAGCCACCATATTTACTGAGCTCACTAGTGAGAAGTTATTGAGGTGCCACCACAGCCACCATATTTACTGAGCTCACTAGTGAGAGGTTATTGAGGTGCCACCACAGCCACCATATTTACTGAGCTCACTAGTGAGAGGTTATTGAGGTGCCACCACAGCCACCATATTTACTGAGCTCACTAGTGAGAGGTTATTGAGGTGACGACCACAGCCACCATATTTACTGAGCTCACTAGTGAGAGGTTATTGAGGTGCCACCACGGCCACCATATTTACTGAGCTCACTAGTGAGAGGTTATTGAGGTGCCACCACAGCCACCATATTTACTGAGCTCACTAGTGAGAGGTTATTGAGGTGCCACCACAGCCACCATATTTACTGAGCTCACTAGTGAGAGGTTATTGAGGTGACGACCACAGCCACCATATTTACTGAGCTCACTAGTGAGAGGTTATTGAGGTGCCACCACGGCCACCATATTTACTGAGCTCACTAGTGAGAGGTTATTGAGGTGCCGACCACAGCCACCATATTTACTGAGCTCACTAGTGAGAGGTTATTGAGGTGCCAACACGGCCACCATATTTACTGAGCTCACTAGTGAGAGGTTATTGAGGTGCCACCACGTCCACCATATTTACTGAGCTCACTAGTTAGAGGTTATTGAGGTGCCACCACAGCCACCATATTTACTGAGCTCACTAGTGAGAGGTTATTGAGGTGCCACCACAGCCACCATATTTACTGAGCTCACTAGTGAGAGGTTATTGAGGTGCCACCACAGCCACCATATTTACTGAGCTCACTAGTGAGAGGTTATTGAGGTGACGACCACAGCCACCATATTTACTGAGCTCACTAGTGAGAGGTTATTGAGGTGCCACCACAGCCACCATATTTACTGAGCTCACTAGTGAGAGGTTATTGAGGTGCCACCACGGCCACCATATTTACTGAGCTCACTAGTGAGAGGTTATTGAGGTGACGACCACAGCCACCATATTTACTGAGCTCACTAGTGAGAGGTTATTGAGCTGCCACCACGGCCACCATATTTACTGAGCTCACTAATTAGAAGTTATTGAGGTGCCACCACAGCCACCATATTTACTGAGCTCACTAGTGAGAGGTTATTGAGGTGCCACCACAGCCACCATATTTACTGAGCTCACTAATGAGAAGTTATAAATTGACACCACAGCCACCATATTTACTGATCTCACTAG
This sequence comes from Oncorhynchus masou masou, assembly GCF_036934945.1. Taxonomy (NCBI): domain Eukaryota; kingdom Metazoa; phylum Chordata; class Actinopteri; order Salmoniformes; family Salmonidae; genus Oncorhynchus; species Oncorhynchus masou. The sequence continues at coordinate 19,058,771 of NC_088235.1, read as the reverse complement.
TGAGAGGTTATTGAGGTGCCACCACTGCCACCATATTTACTGAGCTCACTAGTGAGAGGTTATTGAGGTGCCACCACAGCCACCATATTTACTGAGCTCACTAGTGAGAGGTTATTGAGGTGACGACCACAGCCACCATATTTACTGAGCTCACTAGTGAGAGGTTATTGAGGTGCCACCACAGCCACCATATTTACTGAGCTCACTAGTGAGAGGTTATTGAGGTGCCACCACAGCCACCATATTTACTGAGCTCACTAGTGAGAGGTTATTGAGGTGCCACCACAGCCACCATATTTACTGAGCTCACTAGTGAGAGGTTATTGAGGTGACGACCACAGCCACCATATTTACTGAGCTCACTAGTGAGAGGTTATTGAGGTGCCACCACAGCCACCATATTTACTGAGCTCACTAATGAGAGGTTATTGAGGTGACGACCACAGCCACCATATTTACTGAGCTCACTAGTGAGAGGTTATTGAGGTGCCACCACAGCCACCATATTTACTGAGCTCACTAATGAGAGGTTATTGAGGTGCCGACCACAGCCACCATATTTACTGAGCTCACTAGTGAGAGGTTATTGAGGTGCCGACCACAGCCACCATATTTACTGAGCTCACTAATGAGAAGTTATAAATTGACACCACAGCCACCATATTTACTGAGCTCACTAGTGAGAGGTTATTGAGGTGCCACCACAGCCACCATATTTACTGAGCTCACTAGTGAGAGGTTATTGAGGTGCCACCACAGCCACCATATTTACTGAGCTCACTAGTGAGAGGTTATTGAGGTGCCACCACGTCCACCATATTTACTGAGCTCACTAGTGAGAGGTTATTGAGGTGCCACCACAGCCACCATATTTACTGAGCTCACTAGTGAGAGGTTATTGAGGTGCCACCACAGCCACCATATTTACTGAGCTCACTAGTGAGAGGTTATTGAGGTGCCACCACAGCCACCATATTTACTGAGCTCACTAGTGAGAGGTTATTGAGGTGCCGACCACAGCCACCATATTTACTGAGCTCACTAGTGAGAGGTTATTGAGGTGCCACCACAGCCACCATATTTACTGAGCTCACTAGTGAGAGGTTATTGAGGTGCCACCACGGCCACCATATTTACTGAGCTCACTAGTGAGAGGTTATTGAGGTGACGACCACAGCCACCATATTTACTGAGCTCACTAGTGAGAGGTTATTGAGGTGCCACCACGGCCACCATATTTACTGAGCTCACTAATGAGAAGTTATTGAGGTGCCACCACAGCCACCATATTTACTGAGCTCACTAGTGAGAGGTTATTGAGGTGCCACCACAGCCACCATATTTACTGAGCTCACTAATGAGAAGTTATAAATTGACACCACAGCCACCATATTTACTGAGCTCACTAGTGAGAGGTTATTGAGGTGCCACCACTGCCACCATATTTACTGAGCTCACTAGTGAGAGGTTATTGAGGTGCCACCACAGCCACCATATTTACTGAGCTCACTAGTGAGAGGTTATTGAGGTGACGACCACAGCCACCATATTTACTGAGCTCACTAGTGAGAGGTTATTGAGGTGCCACCACAGCCACCATATTTACTGAGCTCACTAGTGAGAGGTTATTGAGGTGCCACCACAGCCACCATATTTACTGAGCTCACTAATGAGAAGTTATAAATTGACACCACAGCCACCATATTTACTGAGCTCACTAGTGAGAGGTTATTGAGGTGCCACCACTGCCACCATATTTACTGAGCTCACTAGTGAGAGGTTATTGAGGTGCCACCACAGCCACCATATTTACTGAGCTCACTAGTGAGAGGTTATTGAGGTGACGACCACAGCCACCATATTTACTGAGCTCACTAGTGAGAGGTTATTGAGGTGCCACCACAGCCACCATATTTACTGAGCTCACTAGTGAGAGGTTATTGAGGTGCCACCACAGCCACCATATTTACTGAGCTCACTAGTGAGAGGTTATTGAGGTGCCACCACAGCCACCATATTTACTGAGCTCACTAGTGAGAGGTTATTGAGGTGCCACCACAGCCACCATATTTACTGAGCTCACTAGTGAGAGGTTATTGAGGTGCCGACCACAGCCACCATATTTACTGAGCTCACTAGTGAGAGGTTATTGAGGTGCCACCACGGCCACCATATTTACTGAGCTCACTAGTGAGAGGTTATTGAGGTGCCACCACAGCCACCATATTTACTGAGCTCACTAGTGAGAGGTTATTGAGGTGCCACCACAGCCACCATATTTACTGAGCTCACTAGTGAGAGGTTATTGAGGTGCCACCACGGCCACCATATTTACTGAGCTCACTAGTGAGAGGTTATTGAGGTGACGACCACAGCCACCATATTTACTGAGCTCACTAGTGAGAGGTTATTGAGGTGCCACCACAGCCACCATATTTACTGAGCTCACTAATGAGAAGTTATTGAGGTGCCACCACAGCCACCATATTTACTGAGCTCACTAGTGAGAGGTTATTGAGGTGCCACCACAGCCACCATATTTACTGAGCTCACTAATGAGAAGTTATAAATTGACACCACAGCCACCATATTTACTGAGCTCACTAGTGAGAGGTTATTGAGTGCCACCACTGCCACCATATTTACTGAGCTCACTAGTGAGAGGTTATTGAGGTGCCACCACAGCCACCATATTTACTGAGCTCACTAGTGAGAGGTTATTGAGGTGACGACCACAGCCACCATATTTACTGAGCTCACTAGTGAGAGGTTATTGAGGTGCCACCACAGCCACCATATTTACTGAGCTCACTAGTGAGAGGTTATTGAGGTGCCACCACAGCCACCATATTTACTGAGCTCACTAATGAGAAGTTATAAATTGACACCACAGCCACCATATTTACTGAGCTCACTAGTGAGAGGTTATTGAGGTGCCACCACTGCCACCATATTTACTGAGCTCACTAGTGAGAGGTTATTGAGGTGCCACCACAGCCACCATATTTACTGAGCTCACTAGTGAGAGGTTATTGAGGTGCGACCACAGCCACCATATTTACTGAGCTCACTAGTGAGAGGTTATTGAGGTGCCACCACAGCCACCATATTTACTGAGCTCACTAGTGAGAGGTTATTGAGGTGCCACCACAGCCACCATATTTACTGAGCTCACTAGTGAGAGGTTATTGAGGTGCCACCACAGCCACCATATTTACTGAGCTCACTAGTGAGAGGTTATTGAGGTGCCACCACAGCCACCATATTTACTGAGCTCACTAGTGAGAGGTTATTGAGGTGCCGACCACAGCCACCATATTTACTGAGCTCACTAGTGAGAGGTTATTGAGGTGCCACCACGGCCACCATATTTACTGAGCTCACTAGTGAGAGGTTATTGAGGTGCCACCACGTCCACCATATTTACTGAGCTCACTAGTGAGAGGTTATTGAGGTGCCACCACAGCCACCATATTTACTGAGCTCACTAGTGAGAGGTTATTGAGGTGCCACCACAGCCACCATATTTACTGAGCTCACTAGTGAGAGGTTATTGAGGTGCCACCACAGCCACCATATTTACTGAGCTCACTAGTGAGAGGTTATTGAGGTGACGACCACAGCCACCATATTTACTGAGCTCAGTAGTGAGAGGTTATTGAGGTGCCACCACAGCCACCATATTTACTGAGCTCACTAGTGAGAGGTTATTGAGGTGCCACCACGGCCACCATATTTACTGAGCTCACTAGTGAGAGGTTATTGAGGTGACGACCACAGCCACCATATTTACTGAGCTCACTAGTGAGAGGTTATTGAGGTGCCACCACGGCCACCATATTTACTGAGCTCACTAGTGAGAGGTTATTGAGGTGCCACCACAGCCACCATATTTACTGAGCTCACTAGTGAGAGGTTATTGAGGTGCCACCACAGCCACCATATTTACTGAGCTCACTAGTGAGAGGTTATTGAGGTGCCACCACGGCCACCATATTTACTGATCTCACTAGTGAGAGGTTATTGAGGTGCCACCACTGCCACCATATTTACTGAGCTCACTAGTGAGAGGTTATTGAGGTGCCACCACGGCCACCATATTTACTGAGCTCACTAGTGAGAGGTTATTGAGGTGCCACCACAGCCACCATATTTACTGAGCTCACTAGTGAGAGGTTATTGAGGTGCCACCACAGCCACCATATTTACTGAGCTCACTAATAAGAGGTTATTGAGGTGACGACCACAGCCACCATATTTACTGAGCTCACTAGTGAGAGGTTATTGAGGTGACGACCACAGCCACCATATTTACTGAGCTCACTAGTGAGAGGTTATTGAGGTGCCACCACAGCCACCATATTTACTGAGCTCACTAGTTAGAGGTTATTGAGGTGCCACCACGGCCACCATATTTACTGAGCTCACTAGTGAGAGGTTATTGAGGTGACGACCACAGCCACCATATTTACTGAGCTCACTAGTGAGAGGTTATTGAGGTGCCACCACGGCCACCATATTTACTGAGCTCACTAGTGAGAGGTTATTGAGGTGCCAACCACAGCCACCATATTTACTGAGCTCACTAGTGAGAGGTTATTGAGGTGCCACCACAGCCACCATATTTACTGAGCTCACTAGTGAGAGGTTATTGAGGTGCCACCACGGCCACCATATTTACTGAGCTCACTAGTGAGAGGTTATTGAGGTGCCACCACGTCCACCATATTTACTGAGCTCACTAGTGAGAGGTTATTGAGGTGCCACCACAGCCACCATATTTACTGAGCTCACTAGTGAGAGGTTATTGAGGTGCCACCACAGCCACCATATTTACTGAGCTCACTAGTGAGAGGTTATTGAGGTGCCACCACAGCCACCATATTTACTGAGCTCACTAGTGAGAGGTTATTGAGGTGCCACCACAGCCACCATATTTACTGAGCTCACTAGTGAGAGGTTATTGAGGTGCCACCACGGCCACCATATTTACTGAGCTCACTAGTGAGAGGTTATTGAGGTGCCACCACGCCACCATATTTACTGAGCTCACTAGTGAGAGGTTATTGAGGTGCCACCACGGCCACCATATTTACTGAGCTCACTAGTGAGAGGTTATTGAGGTGCCACCACAGCCACCATATTTACTGAGCTCACTAGTGAGAGGTTATTGAGGTGCCACCACAGCCACCATATTTACTGAGCTCACTAGTGAGAGGTTATTGAGGTGCCACCACAGCCACCATATTTACTGAGCTCACTAGTGAGAGGTTATTGAGGTGCCACCACAGCCACCATATTTACTGAGCTCACTAGTGAGAGGTTATTGAGGTGACGACCACAGCCACCATATTTACTGAGCTCACTAGTGAGAGGTTATTGAGGTGCCACCACAGCCACCATATTTACTGAGCTCACTAGTGAGAGGTTATTGAGGTGCCCACCACAGCCACCATATTTACTGAGCTCACTAGTGAGAGGTTATTGAGGTGCCGACCACAGCCACCATATTTTCTGAGCTCACTAGTGAGAGGTTATTGAGGTGCCACCACAGCCACCATATTTACTGAGCTCACTAGTGAGAGGTTATTGAGGTGCCACCACGGCCACCATATTTACTGAGCTCACTAGTGAGAGGTTATTGAGGTGCCACCACGTCCACCATATTTACTGAGCTCACTAGTGAGAGGTTATTGAGGTGCCACCACAGCCACCATATTTACTGAGCTCACTAGTGAGAGGTTATTGAGGTGCCACCACAGCCACCATATTTACTGAGCTCACTAGTGAGAGGTTATTGAGGTGCCACCACAGCCACCATATTTACTGAGCTCACTAGTGAGAGGTTATTGAGGTGCCACCACGGCCACCATATTTACTGAGCTCACTAGTGAGAGGTTATTGAGGTGCCACCACGGCCACCATATTTACTGAGCTCACTAGTGAGAGGTTATTGAGGTGCCACCACAGCCACCATATTTACTGAGCTCACTAGTGAGAGGTTATTGAGGTGCCACCACAGCCACCATATTTACTGAGCTCACTAGTGAGAGGTTATTGAGGTGCCACCACAGCCACCATATTTACTGAGCTCACTAGTGAGAGGTTATTGAGGTGACGACCACAGCCACCATATTTACTGAGCTCACTAGTGAGAGGTTATTGAGGTGCCACCACGGCCACCATATTTACTGAGCTCACTAGTGAGAGGTTATTGAGGTGCCGACCACAGCCACCATATTTACTGAGCTCACTAATGAGAAGTTATAAATTGACACCACAGCCACCATATTTACTGAGCTCACTAGTGAGAGGTTATTGAGGTGCCACCACAGCCACCATATTTACTGAGCTCACTAGTGAGAGGTTATTGAGGTGCCACCACAGCCACCATATTTACTGAGCTCACTAGTGAGAGGTTATTGAGGTGCCACCACAGCCACCATATTTACTGAGCTCACTAGTGAGAGGTTATTGAGGTGCCACCACAGCCACCATATTTACTGAGGTCACTAGTGAGAGGTTATTGAGGTGACGACCACAGCCACCATATTTACTGAGCTCACTAGTGAGAGGTTATTGAGGTGCCACCACAGCCACCATATTTACTGAGCTCACTAGTGAGAGGTTATTGAGGTGCCCACCACAGCCACCATATTTACTGAGCTCACTAGTGAGAGGTTATTGAGGTGCCGACCACAGCCACCATATTTACTGAGCTCACTAATGAGAAGTTATAAATTGACACCACAGCCACCATATTTACTGAGCTCACTAGTGAGAGGTTATTGAGGTGCCACCACAGCCACCATATTTACTGAGCTCACTAGTGAGAGGTTATTGAGGTGCCACCACAGCCACCATATTTACTGAGCTCACTAGTGAGAGGTTATTGAGGTGCCACCATGTCCACCATATTTACTGAGCTCACTAGTGAGAGGTTATTGAGGTGCTACCACAGCCACCATATTTATTGAGCTCACTAGTGAGAGGTTATTGAGGTGCCACCACAGCCACCATATTTACTGAGCTCACTAGTGAGAGGTTATTGAGGTGCCACCACAGCCACCATATTTACTGAGCTCACTAGTGAGAGGTTATTGAGGTGACGACCACAGCCACCATATTTACTGAGCTCACTAGTGAGAGGTTATTGAGGTGCCACCACAGCCACCATATTTACTGAGCTCACTAGTGAGAGGTTATTGAGGTGCCACCACAGCCACCATATTTACTGCGCTCACTAGTGAGAGGTTATTGAGGTGCCGACCACAGCCACCATATTTACTGAGCTCACTAGTGAGAGGTTATTGAGGTGCCACCACAGCCACCATATTTACTGAGCTCACTAGTGAGAGGTTATTGAGGTGCCACCACAGCCACCATATTTACTGAGCTCACTAGTGAGGTTATTGAGGTGCCACCACGGCCACCATATTTACTGAGCTCACTAGTGAGAGGTTATTGAGGTGCCACCACGGCCACCATATTTACTGAGCTCACTAGAGAGAGGTTATTGAGGTGCCACCACGGCCACCATATTTACTGAGCTCACTAGTGAGAGGTTATTGAGGTGCCACCACAGCCACCATATTTACTGAGCTCACTAGTGAGAGGTTATTGAGGTGCCACCACAGCCACCATATTTACTGAGCTCACTAGTGAGAGGTTATTGAGGTGCCACCACAGCCACCATATTTACTGAGCTCACTAGTGAGAGGTTATTGAGGTGACGACCACAGCCACCATATTTACTGAGCTCACTAGTGAGAGGTTATTGAGGTGCCACCACGGCCACCATATTTACTGAGCTCACTAGTGAGAGGTTATTGAGGTGCCGACCACAGCCACCATATTTACTGAGCTCACTAATGAGAAGTTATAAATTGACACCACAGCCACCATATTTACTGAGCTCACTAGTGAGAGGTTATTGAGGTGCCACCACAGCCACCATATTTACTGAGCTTACTAGTGAGAGGTTATTGAGGTGCCACCAAAGCCACCATATTTACTGAGCTCACTAGTGAGAGGTTATTGAGGTGCCACCACAGCCACCATATTTACTGAGCTCACTAGTGAGAGGTTATTGAGGTGCCACCACAGCCACCATATTTACTGAGCTCACTAGTGAGAGGTTATTGAGGTGACGACCACAGCCACCATATTTACTGAGCTCACTAGTGAGAGGTTATTGAGGTGCCACCACAGCCACCATATTTACTGAGCTCACTAGTGAGAGGTTATTGAGGTGCCCACCACAGCCACCATATTTACTGAGCTCACTAGTGAGAGGTTATTGAGGTGCCGACCACAGCCACCATATTTACTGAGCTCACTAATGAGAAGTTATAAATTGACACCACAGCCACCATATTTACTGAGCTCACTAGTGAGAGGTTATTGAGGTGCCACCACAGCCACCATATTTACTGAGCTCACTAGTGAGAGGTTATTGAGGTGCCACCACAGCCACCATATTTACTGAGCTCACTAGTGAGAGGTTATTGAGGTGCCACCACGTCCACCATATTTACTGAGCTCACTAGTGAGAGGTTATTGAGGTGCCACCACAGCCACCATATTTACTGAGCTCACTAGTGAGAGGTTATTGAGGTGCCACCACAGCCACCATATTTACTGAGCTCACTAGTGAGAGGTTATTGAGGTGCCACCACAGCCACCATATTTACTGAGCTCACTAGTGAGAGGTTATTGAGGTGACGACCACAGCCACCATATTTACTGAGCTCACTAGTGAGAGGTTATTGAGGTGCCACCACAGCCACCATATTTACTGAGCTCACTAGTGAGAGGTTATTGAGGTGCCACCACAGCCACCATATTTACTGAGCTCACTAGTGAGAGGTTATTGAGGTGCGACCACATCCACCATATTTACTGAGCTCACTAGTGAGAAGTTATTGAGGTGCCACCACAGCCACCATATTTACTGAGCTCACTAATGAGAGGTTATTGAGGTGACGACCACATCCACCATATTTACTGAGCTCACTAGTGAGAAGTTATTGAGGTGCCACCACAGCCACCATATTTACTGAGCTCACTAATGAGAGGTTATTGAGGTGCCGACCACAGCCACCATATTTACTGAGCTTACTAGTGAGAGGTTATTGAGTTGCCGACCACAGCCACCATATTTACTGAGCTCACTAATGAGAAGTTATAAATTGACACCGCAGCCACCATATTTACTGAGCTCACTAGTGAGAGGTTATTGAGGTGCCACCACAGCCACCATATTTACTGAGCTCACTAGTGAGAGGTTATTGAGGTGCCACCACAGCCACCATATTTACTGAGCTCACTAGTGTGAGGTTATTGAGGTGCCACCACGGCCACCATATTTACTGAGCTCACTAGTGAGAGGTTATTGAGGTGCCACCACAGCCACCATATTTACTGAGCTCACTAGTGAGAGGTTATTGAGGTGCCACCACAGCCACCATATTTACTGACCTCACTAGTGAGAGGTTATTGAGGTGCCACCACAGCCACCATATTTACTGAGCTCACTAGTGAGAGGTTATTGAGGTGCCACCACTGCCACCATATTTACTGAGCTCACTAGTGAGAGGTTATTGAGGTGCCACCACAGCCACCATATTTACTGAGCTCACTAGTGAGAGGTTATTGAGGTGCCACCACGGCCACCATATTTACTGAGCTCACTAGTGAGAGGTTATTGAGGTGACGACCACAGCCACCATATTTACTGAGCTCACTAGTGAGAGGTTATTGAGGTGCCACCACAGCCACCATATTTACTGAGCTCACTAGTGAGAGGTTATTGAGGTGCCCACCACAGCCACCATATTTACTGAGCTCACTAGTGAGAGGTTATTGAGGTGCCGACCACAGCCACCATATTTACTGAGCTCACTAATGAGAAGTTATAAATTGACACCACAGCCACCATATTTACTGAGCTCACTAGTGAGAGGTTATTGAGGTGCCACCACAGCCACCATATTTACTGAGCTCACTAGTGAGAGGTTATTGAGGTGCCACCACAGCCACCATATTTACTGAGCTCACTAGTGAGAGGTTATTGAGGTGCCACCACGTCCACCATATTTACTGAGCTCACTAGTGAGAGGTTATTGAGGTGCCACCACAGCCACCATATTTACTGAGCTCACTAGTGAGAGGTTATTGAGGTGCCACCACAGCCACCATATTTACTGAGCTCACTAGTGAGAGGTTATTGAGGTGCCACCACAGCCACCATATTTACTGAGCTCACTAGTGAGAGGTTATTGAGGTGACGACCACAGCCACCATATTTACTGAGCTCACTAGTGAGAGGTTATTGAGGTGCCACCACAGCCACCATATTTACTGAGCTCACTAGTGAGAGGTTATTGAGGTGCCACCACAGCCACCATATTTACTGAGCTCACTAGTGAGAGGTTATTGAGGTGACGACCACAGCCACCATATTTACTGAGCTCACTAGTGAGAGGTTATTGAGGTGCCACCACAGCCACCATATTTACTGAGCTCACTAATGAGAAGTTATTGAGGTGCCACCACAGCCACCATATTTACTGAGCTCACTAGTGAGAGGTTATTGAGGTGCCACCACAGCCACCATATTTACTGAGCTCACTAATGAGAAGTTATAAATTGACACCACAGCCACCATATTTACTGAGCTCACTAGTGAGAGGTTATTGAGGTGCCACCACTGCCACCATATTTACTGAGCTCACTAGTGAGAGGTTATTGAGGTGCCACCACAGCCACCATATTTACTGAGCTCACTAGTGAGAGGTTATTGAGGTGACGACCACAGCCACCATATTTACTGAGCTCACTAGTGAGAGGTTATTGAGGTGCCACCACAGCCACCATATTTACTGAGCTCACTAGTGAGAGGTTATTGAGGTGCCACCACAGCCACCATATTTACTGAGCTCACTAGTGAGAGGTTATTGAGGTGCCACCACAGCCACCATATTTACTGAGCTCACTAGTGAGAGGTTATTGAGGTGCCACCACAGCCACCATATTTACTGAGCTCACTAGTGAGAGGTTATTGAGGTGACGACCACATCCACCATATTTACTGAGCTCACTAGTGAGAAGTTATTGAGGTGCCACCACAGCCACCATATTTACTGAGCTCACTAGTGAGACGCGACCACAGCCACCATATTTACTGTTATTGAGGTGCCACCACAGCCACCATATTTACTGAGCTCACTAGTGAGAGGTTATTGAGGTGCCACCACAGCCACCATATTTACTGAGCTCACTAGTGAGAGGTTATTGAGGTGCCACCACAGCCACCATATTTACTGAGCTCACTAATGAGAAGTTATTGAGGTGCCACCACAGCCACCATATTTACTGAGCTCACTAGTGAGAGGTTATTGAGGTGCCACCACAGCCACCATATTTACTGAGCTCACTAGTGAGAAGTTATAAATTGACACCACAGCCACCATATTTACTGAGCTCACTAGTGAGAGGTTATTGAGGTGCCACCACGGCCACCATATTTACTGAGCTCACTAGTGAGAGGTTATTGAGGTGCCACCACAGCCACCATATTTACTGAGCTCACTAGTGAGAGGTTATTGAGGTGACGACCACAGCCACCATATTTACTGAGCTCACTAGTGAGAGGTTATTGAGGTGCCACCACAGCCACCATATTTACTGAGCTCACTAGTGAGAGGTTATTGAGGTGCCACCACAGCCACCATATTTACTGAGCTCACTAGTGAGAGGTTATTGAGGTGCCACCACAGCCACCATATTTACTGAGCTCACTAGTGAGAGGTTATTGAGGTGCCGACCACAGCCACCATATTTACTGAGCTCACTAGTGAGAGGTTATTGAGGTGCCGACCACATCCACCATATTTACTGAGCTCACTAGTGAGAAGTTATTGAGGTGCCACCACAGCCACCATATTTACTGAGCTCACTAATGAGAGGTTATTGAGGTGACGACCACAGCCACCATATTTACTGAGCTCACTAGTGAGAGGTTATTGAGGTGCCACCACAGCCACCATATTTACTGAGCTCACTAATGAGAGGTTATTGAGGTGCCGACCACAGCCACCATATTTACTGAGCTCACTAGTGAGAGGTTATTGAGGTGCCACCACAGCCACCATATTTACTGAGCTCACTAGTGAGAGGTTATTGAGGTGCCACCACAGCCACCATATTTACTGAGCTCACTAGTGAGAGGTTATTGAGGTGCGACCACATCCACCATATTTACTGAGCTCACTAGTGAGAAGTTATTGAGGTGCCACCACAGCCACCATATTTACTGAGCTCACTAATGAGAGGTTATTGAGGTGACGACCACAGCCACCATATTTACTGAGCTCACTAGTGAGAGGTTATTGAGGTGCCACCACAGCCACCATATTTACTGAGCTCACTAATGAGAGGTTATTGAGGTGCCGACCACAGCCACCATATTTACTGAGCTCACTAGTGAGAGGTTATTGAGGTGCCGACCACAGCCACCATATTTACTGAGCTCACTAATGAGAAGTTATAAATTGACACCGCAGCCACCATATTTACTGAGCTCACTAGTGAGAGGTTATTGAGGTGCCACCACAGCCACCATATTTACTGAGCTCACTAGTGAGAGGTTATTGAGGTGCCACCACAGCCACCATATTTACTGAGCTCACTAGTGTGAGGTTATTGAGGTGCCACCACGGCCACCATATTTACTGAGCTCACTAGTGAGAGGTTATTGAGGTGCCACCACAGCCACCATATTTACTGAGCTCACTAGTGAGAGGTTATTGAGGTGCCACCACAGCCACCATATTTACTGACCTCACTAGTGAGAGGTTATTGAGGTGCCACCACAGCCACCATATTTACTGAGCTCACTAATGAGAGGTTATTGAGGTGCCACCACGGCCACCATATTTACTGAGCTCACTAGTGAGAGGTTATTGAGGTGCCACCACAGCCACCATATTTACTGAGCTCACTAGTGAGAGGTTATTGAGGTGCCACCACGGCCACCATATTTACTGAGCTCACTAGTGAGAGGTTATTGAGGTGCCACCACAGCCACCATATTTACTGAGCTCACTAGTGAGAGGTTATTGAGGTGCCACCACAGCCACCATATTTACTGAGCTCACTAATGAGAGGTTATTGAGGTGAATACCACAGCCACCATATTTACTGAGCTCACTAGTGAGAGGTTATTGAGGTGACGACCACAGCCACCATATTTACTGAGCTCACTAGTGAGAGGTTATTGAGGTGCCACCACAGCCACCATATTTACTGAGCTCACTAGTGAGAGGTTATTGAGGTGACGACCACATCCACCATATTTACTGAGCTCACTAGTGAGAAGTTATTGAGGTGCCACCACAGCCACCATATTTACTGAGCTCACTAATGAGAGGTTATTGAGGTGACGACCACAGCCACCATATTTACTGAGCTCACTAGTGAGAGGTTATTGAGGTGCCACCACAGCCACCATATTTACTGAGCTCACTAATGAGAGGTTATTGAGGTGCCGACCACAGCCACCATATTTACTGAGCTCACTAGTGAGAGGTTATTGAGGTGCCACCACAGCCACCATATTTACTGAGCTCACTAGTGAGAGGTTATTGAGGTGCCACCACAGCCACCATATTTACTGAGCTCACTAGTGAGAGGTTATTGAGGTGCCACCACAGCCACCATATTTACTGAGCTCACTAGTGAGAGGTTATTGAGGTGCCACCACAGCCACCATATTTACTGAGCTCACTAGTGAGAGGTTATTGAGGTGACGACCACATCCACCATATTTACTGAGCTCACTAGTGAGAAGTTATTGAGGTGCCACCACAGCCACCATATTTACTGAGCTCACTAATGAGAGGTTATTGAGGTGACGACCACAGCCACCATATTTACTGAGCTCACTAGTGAGAGGTTTTGAGGTGCCACCACAGCCACCATATTTACTGAGCTCACTAATGAGAGGTTATTGAGGTGCCGACCACAGCCACCATATTTACTGAGCTCACTAGTGAGAGGTTATTGAGGTGCCGACCACAGCCACCATATTTACTGAGCTCACTAATGAGAAGTTATAAATTGACACCGCAGCCACCATATTTACTGAGCTCACTAGTGAGAGGTTATTGAGGTGCCACCACAGCCACCATATTTACTGAGCTCACTAGTGAGAGGTTATTGAGGTGCCACCACAGCCACCATATTTACTGAGCTCACTAGTGTGAGGTTATTGAGGTGCCACCACGGCCACCATATTTACTGAGCTCACTAGTGAGAGGTTATTGAGGTGCCACCACAGCCACCATATTTACTGAGCTCACTAGTGAGAGGTTATTGAGGTGCCACCACAGCCACCATATTTACTGACCTCACTAGTGAGAGGTTATTGAGGTGCCACCACAGCCACCATATTTACTGAGCTCACTAGTGAGAGGTTATTGAGGTGCCACCACGGCCACCATATTTACTGAGCTCACTAGTGAGAGGTTATTGAGGTGCCACCACAGCCACCATATTTACTGAGCTCACTAGTGAGAGGTTATTGAGGTGCCACCACGGCCACCATATTTACTGAGCTCACTAGTGAGAGGTTATTGAGGTGCCACCACAGCCACCATATTTACTGAGCTCACTAGTGAGAGGTTATTGAGGTGCCACCACAGCCACCATATTTACTGAGCTCACTAATGAGAGGTTATTGAGGTGACGACCACAGCCACCATATTTACTGAGCTCACTAGTGAGAGGTTATTGAGGTGACGACCACAGCCACCATATTTACTGAGCTCACTAGTGAGAGGTTATTGAGGTGCCACCACAGCCACCATATTTACTGAGCTCACTAGTGAGAGGTTATTGAGGTGCCACCACGGCCACCATATTTACTGAGCTCACTAGTGAGAGGTTATTGAGGTGACGACCACAGCCACCATATTTACTGAGCTCACTAGTGAGATGTTATTGAGGTGCCACCACGGCCACCATATTTACTGAGCTCACTAGTGAGAGGTTATTGAGGTGCCGACCACAACCACCATATTTACTGAGCTCACTAGTGAGAGGTTATTGAGGTGCCACCACAGCCACCATATTTACTGAGCTCACTAGTGAGAGGTTATTGAGGTGCCACCACGGCCACCATATTTACTGAGCTCACTAGTGAGAGGTTATTGAGGTGCCACCACGTCCACCATATTTACTGAGCTCACTAGTGAGAGGTTATTGAGGTGCCACCACAGCCACCATATTTACTGAGCTCACTAGTGAGAGGTTATTGAGGTGCCACGACAGCCACCATATTTACTGAGCTCACTAGTGAGAGGTTATTGAGGTGCCACCACAGCCACCATATTTACTGAGCTCACTAGTGAGAGGTTATTGAGGTGCCACCACGGCCACCATATTTACTGAGCTCACTAGTGAGAGGTTATTGAGGTGCCACCACGGCCACCATATTTACTGAGCTCACTAGTGAGAGGTTATTGAGGTGCCACCACAGCCACCATATTTACTGAGAACACTAGTGAGAGGTTATTGAGGTGACGACCACAGCCACCATATTTACTGAGCTCACTAGTGAGAGGTTATTGAGGTGCCACCACAGCCACCATATTTACTGAGCTCACCAGTGAGAGGTTATTGAGGTGCCACCACAGCCACCATATTTACTGAGCTCACTAATGAGAAGTTATAAATTGACACCACAGCCACCATATTTACTGAGCTCACTAGTGAGAGGTTATTTAGGTGCCACCACGGCCACCATATTTACTGAGCTCACTAGTGAGAGGTTATTGAGGTGCCACCACGGCCACCATATTTACTGAGCTCACTAGTGAGAGGTTATTGAGGTGCCACCACGGCCACCATATTTACTGAGCTCACTAATGAGAGGTTATTGAGGTGCCACCACGGCCACCATATTTACTGAGCTCACTAGTGAGAGGTTATTGAGTTGCCACCACAGCCACCATATTTACTGAGCTCACTAGTGAGAGGTTATTGAGGTGCCACCACGGCCACCATATTTACTGAGCTCACTAGTGAGAGGTTATTGAGGTGCCACCACGGCCACCATATTTACTGAGCTCACTAGTGAGAGGTTATTGAGGTGCCACCACGGCCACCATATTTACTGAGCTCACTAGTGAGAGGTTATTGAGGTGCCGACCACAGCCACCATATTTACTGAGCTCACTAATGAGAAGTTATTAAAGGTGCAAGGCCTACATTTTCTTTTTCATGCCCCATTCACTTTTGCAGGTACACATTTATATTTGATATGGACATGGTATGACAAACTAAATGATGAATACATGACAACCCATCCGTCAAAAGGAGACTTTTTTGTGGTGTTTAAAAAAGGCATTTCTAAACTTTTCCTGACCAAGAGTGTTTATATGCTAAGTTTACATTGTGAACATTTCAGGTGTTATCAAAACCACCTTGCTGGAGTGGTCTAAAATGATTCCATTAGGCTTTTCGGGGAGCCGGTGGCTGCTGCCATGAGAACGGTCTGTGGGGGGAGGGGAGAGAGGCTGGAAAATCATCGTAGAAGAAGAACAGTGTGGTCTTTTAGACGCCCTGGTGATGAGAGCCAATCAGAGAGGAGCAATACTGGAGAATAGTATTCCAGGCCTCAATCAGCCACCCATCCTCTGGGCAGGGTGGAATGTGTCAATCAAATGACCTGCGGGTTGAGGGACGAATTGACTTCCCACTACAGTTTCACCTAAAGTCATTCTGGAGAGGGCAGAGTGCACACTAGGGCAAGGAAGAGCAGCGGAGATACAGTGCCTTGTGAAAGTATTCGGCCCCCTTGAACTTTGCGACCTTTTGCCACATTTCAGGCTTCAAACATAAAGATATAAAACTGTATTTTTTTGTGAAGAATCAACAACAAGTGGGACACAATCATGAAGTGGAACGACATTTATTGGATATTTCAAACTTTTTTAACAAATCAAAAACGGAAAAATTGGGCGTGCAAAATTATTCAGCCCCTTTACTTTCAGTGCAGCAAACTCTCTCCAGAAGTTCAGTGAGGATCTCTGAATGATCCAATGTTGACCTAAATGACTAATGATGATGAATACAATCCACCTGTGTGTAATCAAGTCTCCGTATAAATGCACCTGCAGTGTGATAGTCTCAGAGGTCCGTTAAAAGCGCAGAGAGCATCATGAAGAACAAGGAACACACCAGGCAGGTCCGAGATACTGTTGTGAAGAAGTTTACAGTCGGATTTGGATACAAAAGGATTTCCCAAGCTTTAAACATCCCAAGGAGCACTGTGCAAGCGATAATATTGAAATGGAAGGAGTATCAGACCACTGCAAATCTACCAAGACCTGGCCGTCCCTCTAAACTTTCAGCTCATACAAGGAGAAGACTGATCAGAGATGCAGCCAAGAGGCCCATGATCACTCTGGATGAACTGCAGAGATCTACAGCTGAGGTGGGAGACTCTGTCCATAGGACAACAATCAGTCGTATATTGCACAAATCTGGCCTTTATGGAAGAGTGGCAAGAAGAAAGCCATTTCTTAAAGATATCCATAAAAAGTGTTGTTTAAAGTTTGCCACAAGCCACCTGGGAGACACACCAAACATGTGGAAGAAGGTGCTCTGGTCAGATGAAACCAAAATTAAACTTTTTGGCAACAATGCAAAATGTTATGTTTGGCGTAAAAGCAACACAGCTCATCACCCTGACCACACCATCCCCACTGTCAAACATGGTGGTGGCAGCATCATGGTTTGGGCCTGCTTTTCTTCAGCAGGGACAGGGAAGATGGTTAAAATTGATGGGAAGATGGATGGAGCCAAATACAGGACCATTCTGGAAGAAAACCTGATGGAGTCTGCAAAAGACCTGAGACTGGAATGGAGATTTGTCTTCCAACAAGACAATGACCCAAACCATAAAGCAAAATCTACAATGGAATAGTTCAAAAATAAACATATCCAGGTGTTAGAATGGCCAAGTCAAAGTCCAGACCTGAATCCAATCGAGAATCTGTGGAAAGAACTGAAAACTGCTGTTCACAAATGCTCTCCATCCAACCTCACTGAGCTCGAGCTGTTTTGCAAGGAGGAATGGGAAAAAATGTCAGTCTCTCGATGTGCAAAACTGATAGAGACATACCCCAAGCGACTTACAGCTGTAATCGCAGCAAAAGGTGGCGCTACAAAGTATTAACTTAAGGGGCTGAATAATTTTGCACGCCCAATTTTTCAGTTTTGATTTGTTAAAAAGTTTGAAATATCCAATAAATGCCGTTCCACTTCATGATTGTGTCCCACTTGTTGTTGATTCTTCACAAAAAAATACAGTTTTATATCTTTATGTTTGAAGCCTGAAATGTGGCAAAAGGTCGCAAAGTTCAAGGGGGCCGAATACTTTCGCAAGGCACTGTAGAAGGGATTTAACGTAGACCCATGTAGAGTTAGTCACATCATTACATATTGTTGTAAACCCTTACAGTTTGAGAGGAGGAAGCTGTATATAGTGTATGTTTGTTGGGGCACCCTAAATGGGGGTTAGTGCGTGACTGGTTATGTCCTTATACACTGCTTTCAGAAAGTATTCATACCCCTTGACTTTTTCCACATTTTGTTATGCTACAGGCTTATTCTAAAATGTATTAAATTGTTTTTTTTTCTCCTCATCAATCTATACACAATACAGCATAATGACAAAGCAAAACAAGTTTTGGACATTTTTGCTAATTATTAAACATAAAATCTGAAATATCACATTTACTTAAGTATTCAGAGCCTTCACTCAGTACTTTGTTGAAGCACCTTTAGCAGCGAAAACAGCATTGAGTCTTCTTGTGTATGACGCTACAAGCTTTGCACAACTGTAATTGGGGAGTTTCTCACATACGTCTCTGCAGATTGCTCTCAGAAACTATTTTCAAGTCTCTCCAGAAGTGGTAGATCAGGTTAAATTCCGGGCTCTGACTGGGCCACTCAGGGACATTCCGAGACTTGCCCCAAAGCCACTTCTGCATTGTCTTGGATGTGTGCTTCAGGTCATTGTCCTGTTGGAAGGTGAACCTTCGCCCCAGTCTGGTTCAGAACGCTCTGGAACAGGTTTTCATCAAGGATCCCTCTCTATATTTTGCTCTGATCATCTTTCCCTTGATCCTGACTAGTCTTCCAGTCCCTGCCGCTGAAAAACATCCGCACAGCATGATGCTGCACCACCGTGCTTCACCGTAGGGATGGTACCAGGTTTCCACAAAACATGATGCTTGGCATTCAGGCCAAATAGTTCAATCTTAGTTTCATCAGACCAGAGAATCTTGTTTCTCATGGTCTGAGAGTCTTTATGTGCCTTTTGGCAAACTCCAAGTGGGCTGTTATGTGTCTTTTACTGAGGAGTGGCTTCCATCTGACCACTCTACCGTAAAGGCCGGGTTGGTGGAGTGCTGCAGAGATGGTTGTCTTTCTGTACATTTCTCCCATCTCCACAGAGGAACTCTAGAGCTCTGTCAGAGTGACCATCAGGTTCTTGTTCACCTCCCTGAACATGGCCCTTCTTCCCCGACTGCTCAGTTTGGCCGGGCGGCCAGCCTAGAAAGAGTCTTGGTGGTTCCAAACTTCTTCCATTTAAGAATGATGGAAGCCACTGTGTTCTTTGAGACAATTTTTCATAAATGTTTTGATATCCTTCCCCAGATCTGTACCTCAACACAATCCTGTCTTGTAGTGAACTCCAATCAAGTTGTAGAATCATCTCAAGGAGGATCAGTGAAAACAGGATGCTTCTGAGCTCCATTTCGAGTCTCATAGCAAAGGGTCTGAATACTTATGTAAATTAGGTATTTATTTTTAATATGTAAAACAATTGCAAAAAAAATGTACAACCTGTTTTAATCTCAGTATGGAAGTGTAGGACTGGGCCTGGGTTTAGAAATGAGGCCTTGACACTTTCAGAAAGGACAGCAAGCAGATGTTGGGAACATGCTAAATTACTGACTTGTTGATAATCAACCTGCTATTAGAGATGAATGTTGCAGTAGTCCTGCAGGCTTGGAGAGGATTATTAGTCAAAGCCCTCCAGTGGACTTGACAAATAACTTCACTTGCACATGTCCACTTGTATCCCCTCCTGTGCCTCTGCGGAGCGCAGACAGAGTGAATTCTGGATAGAAATATGTGTGCTTTTGGCAGTTCAGTTTTACACAATTTTAAAGATACCAGCAACAGTGTCCGATTTAAATCCAGCCACAGTGTCCGATTTCAAAAAGGCTTTACGATGAAAGCAAACCAAACAATTATGTTAGGTGAGTGCCTATTCACAGAATAACACAGCCATTTTTACAGCCAAAGAGAGGATTCACAAAAGCAGAAATATAGATCAAATTAATCACTAGCCTTTGATGATCTTCATCAGATGACACTCATAGGAGTTCATGTTACACAATACATGTATGTTTTGTTCAGTAAAGTTCATATTTATATCCAAAAATCTGAGTTTACATAGGCGCATTACATTCAGAAGTTCCAAAACACCCATTGATTTTGCAGAGAGCCTCATCAATTTACAGGAATTCTCATAATAAACATTGCTAAAAGATACAACTGTTATGCATGACATTTTAGATGCACTTCTCCTTAAAGCAACCATTGTGTCAGATTTCAAAAAAGCTTTACGGAAAAGCAAACCATGCAATAATCTGAGTCGGCGCTCAGAGCCCAATCAAGACACAAATATATCCGCCATATTATGCAGTCAACAAAAGTCATAAATAGCATTATAAATCTTCACTTACCTTCGCTGCTCTTCATCGGAATGCACTCCCAGGACTCTGACTTCCACAAGAAATGTTTGTTTTGTTCGGTAATGTCCATAATTTATGTCCAAATAGTTACTTTTGTTAGCGCGTTTGGTAAACAAATCCAAAGTCACGAAGCGTGTTCACTAAAAGCAGACGAAATGTAGGAAGTGCAACATTACCAATATCCCACTGTAGTTTCAATAGGAGCTGAGTTGAAAAACGACCAACCTCAGATTTCCCACTTCCTGGTTGAATTTTATCTCAGGTTTTTGCCTGCCATATGAGTTCTGTTATACTCACAGACATCATTCTAACAGTTTTAGAAACTACTTCAGAGTGTCTTCTATCGAAATCTAATAATAATAATATGCATATTCTAGCTTTTATGGCTTTGTAGCAGGCCGTTTACTCTGGGCATGTTTTTCATCCGGATGTGAAAATATTGCCCCTACCCCAAAGAAGTTAACCCACTGTTCCTTGACCGTCATTGAAAATACAACTCCAAAAAGTTTTGGGACTGTAACGACGTTCTTCGTTTGTCGCAAGATAGTCGGACCAAAATGCAGCGTGTTGGTTACTCATGTTTATTAGTGAAACAAATAATTGACACTATACATTAAATAACTAATAAATACAAAACAACAAAACGGAACGTGAAACCTATTACAGCCTGACTGGTGAACACTAACACAGACACAGGAACAATCACCCACGAAATACAAAGCGAAACCCACGCTACCTAAATACGGTTCCCAATCAGAGACAACGAGAATCACCTGACTCTGATTGAGAACCGCCTCAGGCAGCCAAACCTATGTAACACACACCCCTAATCAGCTACAATCCCAATAACTAAAAAACCCCACTAAGAATACAACAAACAATAAACCCATGTCACACCCTGGCCTGACCAACTAATTAACTAAAACACAAAATACTAAGACCAAGGCGTGACAGGGACACTGTAAATTCCACAGAGAACAAGAACACCTCCTCTCAGCTGCCCATTGCACTGAGGCTAGGCGACACGGTCACCACTGATAAATCCATGATAATCAAAAATTTCAATAAGCATTTCTATACGGCTGGCCGTGCTTTCGTCCTGTCTACCCTAACCCCAGGCCAACAGCTCTGCACCCCTCGCAGCTACTTGCCCAAGCCTCCCTAGCCTCTCCTTCACCCAAATCCAGATCGCAGATGTTCCAAAAGAGCTGCAAAACCTGGACCCGTACAAATCAGCTGGGCAAGACAACCTGGACCCTCTCTAAAATATCCGCCTCCATTGTTGCAACCCCTATTACCAGTCTGTCCTACCTCTCTTTTGTTTCGTCCAAGATCCCTAAAGATTGGAAAGCTGCCGCGGTCATCCCCCTCTTCAAAGGGAGTGACACTTGAGACCCAAACTGGTACAGACCTATATCCATCCTTACCTGCCTTTCAAAAGTCTTTGAAATCCAAGTTAATAAACAGATTACAGACAATTTAGAATCCCACCGTACCTTCTCCGCTGTGCAAAATGGTTTCCGAGCTGGTCACGGGTGCAACTCAGCCACGCTCAAGGTACTACGACATCATAACTGCCATGGATAAAAGACAGCACTGTGCAGCCGTCTTCATCGACCTGGCCAAGGGTTTTGACTCTGTCAACCATCGTATAATTATCGTCAGACTCAATATCCTTGGTTTCTCAAATGACTGCCTCGCCTGGTTCACCAACTACTTCGCAGACAGAGTTTAGTGTGTCAAATTGGAGGGCCTGTTGTCCGGACCTATAGCAGTCTCTTTGGGGGTTCCACAGGGTTCAATTCTCTGGCCGACTCTTTTCTCTGTGTATATAAACGATGTCGCTCTTACTGCGGGTGAGTCTCTGATCCACCTCTACGCAGACAACACTGTATACATCTGTCCTTTCTTTGGACACTGTGTTAACTAACCTCCAAATGAGCTTCAATGCCATACAACCCTCCTTCTGTGGCCTCCAACTGCTCTTAAATGCTAGTAAAACCAAATGCATGCTTTTTCAAGCTTTCGCTGCCCACACCCACCCGCCTGACTAGCATCACTACTCTGGACGGTTTTGACCCTAGAATACATGGACAACTACAAATTCCTAGGTGTCTGGCTAAACTATAAACTCTCCTTCCAGACTCATATCAAACATCTCCAATCCAAAATCAAATCTAGAATAGGCTTCCTGTTTCACAACAATTCCTCCTTCACTCACGCCGCCAAACCCTAGTAACACTGACTATCCTACCGATCCTCGACTTCAACGATGTCATCCACAAAATAGCTTCCAATACTCTACTCAGCAAATTGTATGCAGTCTATCACAGTGCCATCCATTTTGTTACCAAATTGCCTTATACCAACCACCACTGTGACCTGTATGCTCTAGTCGGCTGGTCCTTGCTACATATTAATCGCCAGACCCACTGGCTACAGGTCATCTATTAGTCTATGCCATGTAAAGCTCTGCCGTATCTCAGCTCACTGGTGTTGTTGTATGTGTCAAACTGCTTTGCTTTATCATGGCCAGGTCGCAGTTGTAAATGAGAATGTGTTATCAACTAGCTTACCTGGTTAAATAAAGGTGAAATAAATAAAAAATAACTGAAATAATTAAAAAAATAATAAGAATGTGTTCTTAACTGACTAGTTAAATAAAGGTTAAAAACATCTCCTAACCTAACACATCTCCTAACTCAAGACATGGAAATGAAGACCTGTGGAAAAGGTAATAGTATTTTTTGAGTCATTTAGCAGACGCAATAGCTACTCTCAACTTTCAAAAGCAGAGAAAGTGGGTGAGCAAGAGAGAGAGAGAAAGAAAGAGGGAGAAGGGAGGGTGAAAGAAAGAGAGAGAGAGAGAGAAAGAGAGACAGAGGGAGGGTGGGAACGGGAAAGGGAGAGGGAGGAAAGGAGAGAGAAAGAAACAAAGGGATAGAAAGAGGGCGGGACGGAGGGAGAGAGCAAGAGAGAGAGAGAGAAGGAAAAAGAATAAGCCGGGTTCTGCCTAAGTTTGAAGCCAAGGTCTGAGACTCCCAGTTGTAGCCAGGCTCAAGTGAGACAGCTGCAACTTTTCATGGCTCCAACTCCAAAAATTTCCATCAGCCGCCACTGCCAGAGACCACAAAATGCTTTCAAACAACGCCTCACTTGTGGTTTGGGGTGTGGGGGAGTACCAAGGTGAAGACTGCGTGTTTCGTCTCAAACTCCTCTCCCTCTCTCCCCCCTACATTAGCGCTTGTCAGGGATGGCCATTATGCTCAAAGCCGGTGAAGAAATGTAATTACCAAACCATTTATTTAATTGAAAGAAAAATAAATCCCCAGCACCTCGGAATGCATCAGGGTAGGGAGCTGATGTTTTCTGGAGAGGTTGATAACACCAAGGACCCCGAAACAACACAAGCCTAGCGGCTGAAAATAATGTTGCTTTTTCTTGAGGCAAGGAGCTTTCTCTCCATTAGAATCAGCTGCCCCACATAAGTTATTCTTGATTTAAGCTCAATTAAAATAACCATTAATTTCATGAAGAAGGCTATTTATTTCTGCTTGTTACTCACTCGTAACCATCCATTGATGAAGAGGGGGTAGAAGGAGAAAGAGTGGGGAGGCTGTCTGAATAAACCAGTGGGTTTATAAAGCATGCTTGTAAAACAACTGGGTCCAATCGAATGGTGACCTGGAGTTACGACAACAGACAGCCTTTGTCATGTGCAGCCAAATATTGGTCATGGAACAGAGGAATAGGAGGGAAAACACAAATTGACAGCTCTCTTTAATGAATGGGCACCAGTCCAGTTGGAAAGGAAGTAGTTAGCTGAACTGGACTGGAGAGAGAGAAAGAAGGTATCTGATCTGGACTGGAGAGAGAGGAAGTAGGTGGCTTATTTGGACTGGAGACAGAAGAGGTTGTAGGTAGTGGATTTTAACCTGGGAAAGAGAAGGTTTTAGGTTGCTCATTTGGACTGTAGAGATAGAGAAAGTAAATAGCTGATTTGGACTGTAGAGAGAGGAAGAAAGGTAGCTGATTTAGACTGGCGGGAGAAGATGTAGGTAGGTGATTTGGACTGGCGGGAGAAGATGTAGGTAGCTGATTTGGACAGGCGGGAGAAGATGTAGGTATGTGATTTGGACTGGAGAATGAAGATGTAGGTAGCTGATTTAGACTGAAAAAAGAGGTTGTAGGTAGCTGATTTGGACTGGAGAGAGGAGGTTGTATGTAACTGATATGTGCTGGGGAGAGACATTTTATAGGTAGCTCATTTGGACTGGAGAGAGATTTTGTAGGTAGCTGATTTAGACTGGAGAGAGAGGAAGAAGTAAGACGATTTGTACTGGGGTGAGAGGAGGTTATATGTAGCTGATATGTGCTGGAGAGAGAACGTTTGTAGGTTGCTGATTTAGAATGGAGAGAGAGGTTGAAGGTAGCTGATAAGGAGAGAGGAGTGGGTAGTTGATTTGGACAGGAGAGAGAGGAGGTTGGAGGTTAATGATATGGACTGGAGAGATAGGAATTAGGTAGCTGATATAGAATGGAGAGAGAGGAAGTATGTAGCTGATTTGGACTGTAGAGAGAGGAAGTAGGTAGCTGATTTGGACAGGCCGGAGAAGAAGTAGGTAGCTGATTTAGACTGAAGAAAGAGGTTGTATGTAGCTGATTTGGACTGGAGAGAAAGGAGTTTGTAAGTAGCTCATTTTTATACTGGAGAGAGAGGAAGTAGGTAGCTGATTGGGACTGGAGAGAGAGGAAGTAGATAATTGATTTGGACTTAAGAAAGAGAAGGTTGTAGGTTGTTGATTTGGACTAGAGAGATAGGAAGTAGGTATATGTTTTAGAATTGAGAAAGAGAAGGTTGTAGGTAGCTGATTGGGACTAGAGAGATAGGAAGTCGGTAGATAATATGACATGAAGAGAGAGGAAGTAGGTAGCTGATTGGGACTAGAGAGATAGGAAGTCGGTAGATTATATGGCATGGAGAGAGAGGAAGTAGGTAGCTGATTGGGACTAGAGAGATAGGAAGTCGGTAGATTATATGGCATGGAGAGAAAGGAAGTAGGTAGCTGATTGGGACTAGAGAGATAGGAAGTCGGTAGATTATATGGCATGGAGAGAGAGGAAGTAGGTAGCTGATTGGGACTAGAGAGATATGAAGTCCGCAGATTATATGACATGGAGAGAGAGGAAGTAGGTAGCTGATTGGGACTAGAGAGATAGGAAGTCGATAGATTATATGGCATGGAGAGAGAGGAAGTAGGTAGCTGATTGGGACTAGAGAGATATGAAGTCCGTAGATTATATGACATGGAGAGAGAGGAAGTAGGTAGCTGATTGGGACTAGAGAGATAGGAAGTCGATAGATTATATGGCATGGAGAGAGAGGAAGTAGGTAGCTGATTGGGACTAGAGAGATATGAAGTCCGTAGATTATATGACATGGAGAGAGAGGAAGTAGGTAGCTGATTGGGACTAGAGAGATAGGAAGTCGATAGATTATATGACATGGAGAGAGAGGAAGTAGGTAGCTGATGTGGACTAGAGAGATAGGAAGTAGGTAGCTGATTTGGACTGGAGAGAGTGGAGGTAGTAAGTAGCTGGTGTGACTAGACAGAGAGGAAGTAGGTAGCTGATATGGACTGGAGAGAGAGGATTTTGTAGCTAAGTTGGACTGAGAGAGAGGTTGCAGGTAGTTCATGTTGACTGGCGAGAGAAGATGCTTTGGACTGGGGAGAGAGGAATTAGGTAGCTGATTTGGACTGGAGAAAGAGGATTTTTGTAGCTGATTTGGACTGGATAGAGGTTCTAGGTAGCTGATTTGGACTGGAGAGAGAGGAAACAGGTAGCTGATATGAAATGGAGAGAGAGGAAGCAGGTAGCTGATATGAAATGTAGAGAGAGGAATTAGGTAGCTGATTTGGAAAAGAGAGATAGGAAGTAGGTAGCTGATTTGGACTGGGGAGAGTGGAGGTAGTAAGTAGCTGGTGTGACTGGACAGAGAGGAAGTAGGTAGCTGATATGGACTGGAGAGAGGACATGTTGTTTGTAGCTAAGTTGGACTGGAGAGAGAGGTTGCAGGTAGTTCATGTTGACTGGAGAGAGAAGATGATTTGGACTGGAGAGAGAGGAAGTAGCAGGCTTATTTGACCAGGAGAGAGAGGAAGTATGTAGTTCATTTGGACTGGAGAAAGAGGAAGTAGGTCATTGATTTTTGACTTGAGAAATAGGAGGTTGTAGGTAGCTGATTTTGACTGGAGAGAGAGGAGGTAGGTAGGTAGCTGATTTGAGACTGGAGAGAGGGGCATTAGGTAGCTGATTTTATCTGGAGAGAGAGAAAGTATGTTGCTTATTTGAACTGGAGAGAGAGGAAGCAGGTAGTTGATTTGGACTGGAGAAAAAGGAAGTAGGTAATTGATTTGAACTGGTGAGAGAGTAGATTGTAAGTAGCTGATTCTGACTGGAGAGAGAGGAAGTATGTAGTTGATTTGGACATGAGAGTGAATAAGTAGGTAGTTGATTTGGACTGGAGAAAGAGGACGTTGTAAGTAGCTGATTTTGACTGAAGTCGGTTGCTGATTTGAACTGGAGGAAGAAGAAGTAGGTAGCTGATTTTGGACTGGAGAGAGATTAGATTGTAAGTAGCTGATTTTGAGTGGAGAAGGAGGAAGGAGGAAGATGATATGGACTTGAGAGAGAAGAAGTAGGTAGTGGAGTTGTACTGGAGAAAGAGGAGGTTGTAAGTCGCTGATTTGAGACTGGATAGAGGGGAAGTAGGTACTTGATTTGGACTGGAGAGAGAGGAAGTAGGTACTTTTTTTGGACTAAAGAAAGGAGGTTGTAGGTAGCTGATTTTGACTTGAAAGATAGGACATAGGTAGCTCATTTTGACTGGAGAGAGAAGATGATTTGGAATGGAGAGAGAGGAAGTAGGTAGTTGATTTTGACTGGAGACAGAGGAGGTTTTTAGTTGATTTGGACTGGAGAGAGAGGAAGTATGTAGCTGATTTGGACAGTAAGAGCGAGGAGATTTTTAAGTAGCTGATTTGAGACTTTATAGAGGGGAAGTAAGTAGCTGATTTTGACTTGAGAGAGAGGAATTAGGTAGCTGATTTGGAATGGAGAGAGCGGAAGTAGGTATCTTATTTGGACATGAGAAATTTGGAAGTATTTGGATTGGATAGAGAAAGGGTTTATGTAGCTGATTTTGGACTGGAGAGAGAGTAGATTGTAAGTTGTTTATTTTGACTGGTGAGAGAGGAATTAGGTAGATGATTTAGGACATGAGAGAGAAGAAGTAGGTAGTTGATTTGGACTGGATATTGAGATAGTACCTAATTAATTTGGACTTGAGAAAGAGCAGGTTGCAGGTAGCTGATTTTAGACAGGCGAGAGAGGAGGTTGTAAGTAGCTGATTTTGACTGTGAATCAAATCAAATCAAATTTTATTTGTCACATACACATGGTTAGCAGATGTTAATGCGAGTGTAGCGAAATGCTTGTGCTTCTAGTTCCGACAATGCAGTAATAACCAACAGTAATCTAACTAACAATTCCTAAACTACTGACTTATACACAGTGTAAGGGGATGAAGAATATGTACATAAGGATATATGAATGAGTGATGGTACAGAGCAGCATAGGCAAGATACAGTAGATGGTATCGAGTACAGTATATACATATGAGATGAGTATGTAAACAAAGTGGCATAGTGGAGAGAGGATGTAGGTAGCTGATTTGAACGGGCGAGATAGGAGGCTGTAAGTAGCGGATTTGGACCGGAGAGAGAAGATGTAGGTAGCTGATTTGGAATGGAGAGAGAGGGTGTAAATATCTGATATGGAATGGAGAGAGAGGAAGTAGGAAGCTGATTTAGACTGGAGAGGGAGGAAATTGTTAGCTGATATGGACTGTAGAGAGGAGGTTGCATGTGCTCTATTGGACTGAGCAATCATGGAATCAGATGGAGCACCATTCCATCTATTTGCCATGAACACTGAAATATATACTCATTGCTAAATTACTTAGAAAATCACCATGTCCTCTCTCAATTCATTTCAATTGGCATGTGAAACATATGTTAACATGGCCGAAGCAAGTGAAGTAGATAATAAAAATGCACAATAAACATTACACTCAAAGAAATTCCAAAAGAATAATGACATTACAAATGTTATATTATGTGTGTACATAGTGTTGTAATGATGTACAAATGGTTAATGTGCAAAAGGGAAAATAAATAAACATAAATATGGGTTGTATTTACAATGATGTTTGTTCTTCACTGATTGCCCTTTTCTTGGGGCAACAGGTCACAAATCTTGCTGCTGTGATGGAACACTGTGGTATTTCACCCAGCAGATATGGGGTTTTATCAAATTGGGTTTGTTTTCAAATACTTTGTGGATCTGTGTAATCTGAGAGAAATATGTGTCTCCAATATGGTCATACAGTTTAGGAAGTGCAGCTCAGTTCCCACCTCATTTTGTGGGCCGTGTGCACACAGCCTGTCTTCTCTTGAGAGCCAGGTCTGCCTACAGAGGCCTTGCTCATTAGTAAGGCTCTGCTCAACTGAGTCTGTACATTGTCAAAGCTTTCCTTAAGTTTGGGACAGTCACAGTGGTCAGGAATTCTGCCACTGTGTACTCTCTGTTTAGGGCCAAATAGCATTTTAGTTTGCTCCGTTTTTTTGTTTACTCTTTCGATTGTGTCAAGTAATTATCTTTTTGTTTTCTCGTGATTTGGTTGGGTCAAATTGTGTTGCTGTCCTGGAGCTCTGTGGGGTCTGTTTGTGTTTGTGAACAGAGCCCCAGGACCAGCTTGCTTAAGGGACTCTTCTCCATGTACATACTGTATCTCTGTTGGTGATGGCTTTGTTATGGAATGTTTGGGAATCACTTCCTTTTAGGTGGTTGTAGAATTTAACAGTTATTTTCTGGATTACGATATTTAGCGGGTATTGGCCTAATTCTGCTCATCATTATTTGGTGTTTTACATTGTACACTGAGGATATTATTTGCAAAACACTACATGCAGAGTCTCAATTTGGTGTTTGTCCCATTTTGTGAATTCTTGGTTGGTGAGTGGACCCCAGAACTCACAACCATAAAGGGCAATGGGTTCTACAACTGATTCAAGTATTTTTAGCCAGATCCTAATTCATATGTCTAATTTTATGTTCCTTTTGATGGTATAGAATGTCCTTCTTGCCTTGTCTCTCAGATTGTTCACAGCTTTGTGGAAGTTACCCGTGGCGCTGATGTTTAGGGCAAGGTATGTATCGTTTTCAGTGTGCTCTATTTATATATTTTCTCATTTGCAACTGCGACCTGGCCAAGATAAAGCGTAGCAATTCAACACATACAACAACACAGAGTTACACATGGAACAAACAAAACATACATTCAATAATACAGTAGAACAAAAGAAAACAAAAAGTCTACATACAGTGAGTGCAAATGAGGTAAGTTAAGGAAATAAATAGCCAACGTTGAGGATCGGTAGGTTGGTCAGTTTTACGAGGGTATGTTTGGCAGCATGAGTGAAGGATGCTTTGTTACGATATAGGAAGCCGATTCTAGATTTAATTTTGGATTGGAGATGCTTAATGTGAGTCTGGAAGGAGAGTTTACAGTCTAACCAGACACCCAGGTATTTGTAGTTGTCCACGTATTCTAAGTCAGAGCCTTCCAGAGTAGTGATGCTGGACGGGCGAGTGATCGATTGAAAAGCATGCATTTAGTTTTACTTGCGTTGAAGAGCAGTTCGTCAAAAAGGAAGGAGAGTTGTATGGCATTGAAGCTCATCTGGAGGTTAGTTAACACAGTGTCCAAGGAGGGGGCATAAATATACAGAATGGTGTCGTCTGCGTAGAGGTGGATCAGAGAATCACCAGCAGCAAGAGCAACACCATTGATGTATACAGACAAGAGAGTCGGCCCGAGAATTGACCCCTGTGGCACACCCATAGAGACTGTCAGAGGTCCGGGCAACAGGCCCTCCGATTTGACGCACTGAACTCTATCAGAGAAGTAGTTGGTAAACCAGGCGAGGCAATCATTTGAGAAACCAAGGCTGTTGAGTCTGCCGATAAGAATGTTGTGATTGACAGAGTCGAAAGCCTTGGCCAGGTTGATGAATACGGCTGCACAGTAATGTTTCTTATCAATGGAGGTTATGATGCCGTTTAGAACCTTGAGTGTGGCTGAGGTGCACCCATGACCAGCTCTGAAACTAGATTGCATAGCGGAGAAGGTATGATGGGATTCAAAATTGTCAGTAATGTGTTTCTTAACTTGGCTTTCGAAGACCTTAGGAAGACATGGTAGGTTAGATATAGGTCTGTAGCAGTTTGGGTCAAGAATGTCACCCTCTTTGAAGAGGAGGATGACCGCGGCAGCTTTCCAATCTTTGGGAATCTCAGACGATACGAAAGAGAGGTTGAACAGGCTTGTAATAGGGGTTGCAACAATTTCGGCAGATAAGTTTAGAAAAAGAGCGTCCAGATTGTCTAGCCCGGCTGATTTGTAGGTGTCCAGATTTTGCAGCTCTTTCAGAACATCAGCTATCTGGATTTGGGTAAATGAGAAATGGTGGGGGCTTTGGTGGGTTGCTGTGGAGGGTGCCGGGCAGTTGATCGGGTAGGGGTAGCCATGTGGAAAGCATGGCCAGCCATAGAGAAATGCTTATTGAAATTCTCAATTATAGTGGATTTATCGGTGGTGACAATGTTTCCTTGCCTCAGAGCAGTGGGCAGCTGGGAGGAGGTGCTCTTATTCTCCATGGACTTTACAGTGTCACAGAACTTTTTTGAGTTAGTACTACAGGATGCAAATTTCTGTTTGAAAAAGCTTGCCTTAGCTTTTCTAACTGCCTGTGTATATTTGTTCCTAAATTCCCTGAAAAGTTGCATATCACGGGGGCTATTCAATGCTAATGCAGAACGCCACAGGATGTTTTTGAGAGGGACATGCTTATTTAAGATGGTGAGGAAGACACTTTTAAAGAATAGTCAGGCATCATCTACTGACAGAATGAGGCCAATGTCATTCCAGGATACCCCGGGCTAGGTCGTTTAGAAAGGCCTGCTCGCAGAAGTGTTCTAGGGAGCGTTTGACAGTGATGAGGAGTGGTCATTTGGCCGCAGACCCATTACGGATGCAGGCAATGAGGCACTGCTCATTGAGATCCTGATTGAAAACAGCAGAGGCGTATTTGGAGGGCGAATTAGATAGGATGACATCTATGAGGGTGCCCGTGTTTACTGATTTGGGATTGTACCTGTTAGGATAATTTGTGTGAGATTGAGGGCATCAAGCTTAGTTTGTAGGATGGGGTGTTAAGCATGTCCCAGTTTAGGTCACCTAGTAGCACGAGCTCAGAAGATAGATGGGGGGCAATCAGTTCACATATGGTATCGAGGGCACAGCTGGGGGCAGAGGGAGGTCTATAGCAAGCGACAACAGTGAGAGACTTGTTTCTGGAAATGTGAATTTTTAGAAGTAGAAGCTCAAATTGTTTGGGTACAGACTTAGATAGCCTGCAGATTTCTGTATTACTATCTTTGCAGTAGATTGCAACACCGCCCCCTTTGGCAGCTCAATCTTGGCGGAAAACGTTATAGTTAGCAATGGAGATTTCAGGGTTTTTGGTGGTTTTCCTAAGCCAGGATTCAGACACAGCTAAGACATCTGGGTTGGCAGAGTGTGCTAAAGCAGTGAGTAAAACAAACTTAGCGAGTAGGCTTCTAATGTTAACATGCATGAAACCAAGGCTTTTACGTTTACAGAAGTCAACAAATGAGAGCACTTGGGGGTGGGAGTGGAGCTAGGCACTGCAGAACCTGGATTAACCTCCACATCACCAGAGGAACAGAGGAGAAGTAGGATAAGGGTACGGCTAAAGACTATACGAACTGGCCGTCTAGCACGTTCAGAACAGAGAGTAGGAGTAGGTTTCTAGGCACGATAGCATAGATTCAAGGCATAGTGTACAGACAAAGTTAAGGTAGGATGTGAGTATATTGGAGGTAAACCTAGGTATTGAGTAATGAAGGGAGAGATATAGTCTCTAGAGATGTTTAAACCAGGTGATGTCATTGCATATGTAGGAGGTGGAACAACATGGTTGGTTAAGGCATATTGAGCAGGGCTAGAGGCTCTACAGTGAAATAAGACAGTAATCACTAACCAGGACAGTAATGGCAAGGCATATTGATATTAGAGAGAGGCATGCGTAGCCAAGTGAACATATGGGTCCAGTGAGTGTTTGGGCTGGCTGGGGACACGGCGATTCAGACAGTTAGCAGGCTAACAAGCTAACAGTTAGTAGGCCAGAGCTAAACAAGCTAGCAGCTCGTAGACCAGGGCAAGTTAGCAGTTAGCAGGCCCGGGTTAGCAAGCAAGCAGTTAGCATGGGCTAGCAGTTAGTAGACCAGGGCAAGCTAGCAGTTAGCAGACCGGGTTAGCAAGCAAGCAGTTAGCATGGGCAAGCAGTTAGTAGACCAGGGCAAGCGAGCAGTTAGCAGAACGACAGATTTTGTACATTGTCAGCTTGGGGAATTGAACTTGCAACCTTTCGGTTACTAGTCCAATGCTCTAACCACTAGGCTACCCTTCTTGGTTGGTGACAGAGGCACCAGATCATCAGCAAAAGTAGACATTTGACTTCAGATTCGAGTAGGTTGAGGCCGGGTGCTACAGACTGTTCTTGTGCCTTCACCAACATTGATGATATATATTTTGAAGAGGGTGGGGCTTAAGCTGCATCCCTGTCTCACCCCACAGCCCTGTGGGAAGAAATGTGTGTTTTTTTTTTCCAATTTTAACCGCACACTTGTTGTTTGTGTACATGGGTTTAATAATGTCATATGTTTATCCCCCAACCACTTTCCATCAATTTGTATAATAGACCATCATGCCAAATTATGTCAAAGGCTTTTCTGAAATCAACAAAGCATGTAAAGTCTTTGCCTTTGTTTTGGTTTGTTTGTTTGCCAATTAGGGTATGCAGGGTTAATACGTTGTCTGTCGAACGATAATTTGGTAAAAAGCCAATTTGACATTTGCTCATTGCATTGTTTTCAATTATGAAATGTACAAGTCTGCTATTAATGATAATGCAAAGGATTTTCCCAAGGTTGCTGTTGACACATATCCCAGAGTAGTTATTGGGGTCAAATTTGTCTCCACTTTGTGGATTTTGTCTCTCTCGCTCGCTCTCTCTCTTATAAAACAGGTCTGTCGAGCCAGAGAGGTTTGTTTGAAGTCTGGGATGTAGAAAGGCTGCAGCAGTAAAGGGACTCTGCCTGCCTTCCTCTGACCGTATAAATGACAGCCAGTGAAACTGGATCTGCTTCCCCGCCGTAAAATTGACCCGATATCTGCACCGCCCTCTCTGTTAATCAAATGTGCTGTAATTGTCATCTGCAGATTTTTAAAGGCACGGAGGGGACATACTAACTTAACCTGTGACCCGTGCCCTTGGGTCGTTTGAGAGTTGTATATAGTCATGCTCCGAGGTACATTAATGTCTACAAAGCCTTTGGGTTTCAGGGAGGGAGTCTGTGTCCACCCTCTCACACTCACACTCTCACTCTCTCTCTCTCTCTCTCTCTCTCTCTCTCTCCCTCTTTCTCTCTCTCCAACAACCATTTAATCTCTCCCCCTCTCTCTCTCTCTCTCTCTCTCTCTCTCTTTCTCTCTTTCTCTCTCTCTCTCTCTCTCCAACAACCATTTAATCCCTCTGATCTTCAAAGCTGGAGTGGGACATAAATCACCCAGAGACCAGAATATGAGCCAATTTAAAATCTGGAAAGAGGACACTTCAACACACTTTGTGCTCCACTCAACTACTTAACTGTCTTCCCTCTCACCACACAACCGTTGTATCACTAGAACACTGGGCCTCTGTGTCAATCACTGGCACAATGACAATTCTCTACTCACTTGGCTCTGGTTGTGCAAGTGACCGCTCAGCCCCTTTAAAACTCTACCCACCCCCTACCAGCCAGCCAGCCCCTGTACTAGTCTACCCATCCTTACCAGCCATCAAACACCACTCTACCCACCCCTACCAGCCATCACACACCAGTCTTCCCACCCCTACAAGCAAGCCCACACCAGTCAATCCACCCCTACCAGCAAGCCCACACCAGTCGACCGACCCAAAACCAACCAACCCACGCAAGTCTACCCAACCCTACCAACCAGCCCACACCAGTATATCCACCACTACCAGCAAGCCCAAACCAGTTTATCTACCCTTACCAGTCTACCCACCTATACCAACCAGGCCACACCAGTCTACCCACCAAAAACCAACTAGTCCACACCAGTCTACCCACCCCTACCAGCCAGCAAACACCAGTCTACCCACCCCTCCCAGCTAGCCCACACAAGTCTACCCACCCAAAACCAACCAGCCCACACCAGTCTACCCACCCCTCCCAGCCAGCACACACCAGTCTACCCACCCCTACCAGCCAGCAAACACCAGTCTACCCACCCCTCCCAGCTAGCCCACACAAGTCTACCCACCCAAAACCAACCAACCCACACCAGTCTACCCACCCCTCCCAGCCAGCACACACCAGTCTATCCACCCCTACCAGCAAGCCCATACCAGTCTATCTACCCTTACCAGTCTACCCACCTCTACCAACCAGCCCACACCAGTCTACCCACCCCTACCAACCAGCACACACCAGTCTACCCACCCAAAACCAACTAGCCCACACCAGTCTACCCATCCCTACCTACCAGACCACACCAGTCTACCCACCCCTACCAACCAGCACACACCAGTCTACCCACCCAAAACCAACTAGCCCACACCAGTCTACCCATCCCTACCAACCAGACCAAACCAGTCTACCCACCCGTAACCAACCACCCCACAACAGTCTACCCACCCCTACCAGCCAGCGAACAGCAGTCTATCCACCGCTACCAGAAAGCCCATACCAGTCTATCTACCCTTAGCAGTTTACCCACCTCTACCAGTCAGCCCAAACTAGTCTACACACTCCGACTAACCAGCCCACACCAGTCTATCCATCACTACCAGCAAGCCCATCCCAGTCAACCCACCCCTACCAGTCAGCCCCCTCTATCAGTCTATCCACTCCTACCAGCCAGAAAACACCAGTCTACAAACCAGCCCCAGTAAGCCCCTCTACAAGTCTAACCACCCCTACCAGCCAGAAAACACCAGTCTACAAACCAGTTCCAGTCAGCCCCTCTACTAGTCTCACCACCCCTACCAGCCAGACAACACCAGTCTACGAACAAGTACCTGTCAGCCCCTCTACCAGTCTAACCACCCTAACCACCAGCATGTCCATACCAGTCTATCTACCCTTACCAGTCTACCCACCTCTACCAACCAGCCCACACCAGTCTACCCACCCCTACCACAAAGCCCACACCAGTCTATCCACCCCTACCAGCAAGCCCATACCAGTCAATCTACCCTTACTAGTCTACCCACCTCTACCAACCAGCCCACACCAGTCTACCCACCCCTACCAACCAGCCCACACCAGTCTATCCACCCCTACCAGCAAGCCCATCCCAGTCAACCCTCCCCTACAAAACAGCCCACATGAGTCTAACCACGCCTACCAGCCAACACCAGTCT
This sequence comes from Oncorhynchus masou masou, assembly GCF_036934945.1. Classification (NCBI taxonomy): domain Eukaryota; kingdom Metazoa; phylum Chordata; class Actinopteri; order Salmoniformes; family Salmonidae; genus Oncorhynchus; species Oncorhynchus masou. Next base: position 19,022,296 of record NC_088235.1, on the reverse strand, counting down.
ACCTACCACTACCAGTCAGCCCCTCGACCAGTCTAACCACCCCTACCAGCCAGAAAACACAAGTCTACAAACCAGTCCCAGTCAGCCCCTCTACATTTACATATACATTTAAGTTATTTAGCAGACGCCTAACCACCCCTACCAGCCAGACAACACCAGTCTAATCACACCTACCAGCCAGACAACACCAGTCCACAAACAAGCCCCAGTCAACCCTCTACTAGTCTAACCACCCCCACCAACCAGCCCACACCAGTCTACCCACCCCTACCAACCAGCCGACACCAGTCTACGCACCCCTACCAGCCAGCCCACAACAGTCTACCCACACACCCCTACCAGTCAGCCCACACAAGTCCACCCACCCCGACCAGCTAGCCCATCCCAGTCAATCCACCCCTACCAAACAGCCCACACTAGTCTAACCACGCCTACCAGCCAACACCAGTCTACCCACCATTACCAGTCTGCCCCTCTACCAGTCTAACCACCCCTACCAGCCAGACAACACCAGTCTAACCACCCCTACCAGCCAGACAACACCAGTCTACAAACCATTACCAGTCAGCCCCTCTACCAGTCTAACCACCCCTACCAGCCAGACAACACCAGTCTACAAACCAGTACCAGTCAGCCCCTCTACCAGTCTAACCACCCCTACCAGCCAGACAACACCAGTCTACCCACCTCTACCAGTCAGCCCCCCTACCAGTCTACCCACCCCCACCAGCCAGCCTATTCCAGTCTATCAACCCTTACCAGTCTATCCCCCCTACCAGCCAGCCAACACCAGTCTACCCACCCCTTCCAGCCAGAAACCACCAGGCTACTGTGACGACCCTCCCACTCTGTCTGCCGTATTCTGTCTTTGTTCTTGTTTCCTTATTAGGATGCCGGTGGGCGGAGTTGGGGAGGGTCGTCAGCTCCATGGGAAACACCTGGGCCAGGTGTGTCCCAGGATAAATAGACCTCTTCTACATTCATGGAGGAGACTCTCTCCATGCAGACACCATTGTAGATTGTGTTGTGGTTCTTGGTGGCCTTTTGTTTGTTTGCATTGGCACCTTTCAATACCCTGCATTATCACATTCATGCATGCAAAACACTCACTTACACTACTGATTACTGATTACACACACCATTGTATATTTTCCTTAGTTGCTTTAGTTAATAAATATATATTTTGTTACTCCTTATCTCCACGTTGTCTCCCTTTGTTACGGGCTTTGAGCCGGTTCGTGACACTACCAACCCCTAACAGCCAGACTACATCAGTCTACCCACCCCTACTAGCCAGCCCCTCTACCAGTCTACCCACCCCTACCAGTCAGCCCTTCTACCAGTCTACCCACCCCTACAAGCCAGCCCCTCTACCAGTCTACCCACCCCTACCAGTCAGCCCTTCTACCAGTCTACCCACCCCTACCAGTCAGCCCTTCTACCAGTCTACCCATCCCTGCCAGCCAATCAATCCCAGCCATTTGTTCTCTACTTTACTGTACTGACGAGAGGGGCAGGGGACCAGTTGGAGAGACAGGAATCTGCCTGGCACTGCCCTGTAGGGTGCTGAGTTAGGAGAGGTGTCAGCGATATGCACCAGTCTGTAATGAGGGTGGTCCCTTCAACTGACATCACCGTCACTAGTGTCCCACCACGCAGGCAGCCGTTGGCCAAGCCAACTCCTCTTGCTTAACTCAGGTTTACATGTTTAACTCTCCAAATTTGAGAGCCCGATGAGGCGTGGAGGAATGGGAAAGGGAGCATGAGGAAGGAGGAGGAAGTCTGAAACGGTCCGATCGGAAAGGCTTAAGAACTTCAGGAATGGTTTTGTTATAAAAAATACGTAAGTGTCAGTAAATGTGAATCCCTTGGAAATAGACTTGACCAATTCATGATTGCTGACATATTACTGTGGTTTAGGACCTCAGAGGTTTATAAGACAGAAATGTCAGATCAAATTTTCGTATCAAATATATCCCCATGACACTAACTTTCAGGATTTGTGTGGAAAATGTAATATTGTGTTTTAGGTCCAGTTTTTTTTTCCCCTATTCCACATGAATTGATATTTGTTGATATTTGTTTAGCCTGTGGTGTTATGGGTAATTGATTCGATGGAGACGCAGTGTGAAGCTGTCGAGGGTAAATAAACAAGTCCTTCATCTAATACAGTGCATTTGGAAAGTATTCAGACCCCTTGACATTTTCACTGTTTTAATTTTTTTATAAATTTGATAACATTTCTAAATACCTGTTTTGACTTTGTGATTATGGGGTATTGTTTGTAGATTGACGAGGACAATTCTTTATTTAATCCATGTTAGAATAAGGCTGTAATGTAACAAAAGGTGGAAAAAGTGAAAAATGTCAAGTGGCCTGAATACTTTCCAAATCCACTGTATAGTGATACAGATGTTGCATCCTATTCACAGCTGAAAAACAGCAGAACTGACTGAGCTTTCAATTAAACAGACATACAGATACAGACCTTCCATCCTATTCACAGCTGAAAAACAGCAGAACTGACCTCAAGCTTTCCTTTTAATCAGACACAAAGGAGAAGTGCAGAGAGGACCAATGGTGTCTGGCCATGAGAATGTCTCTCCCTCTTTTAATATGTCTGCTGACAGTAACTCTGGCTGTGTTTTCAATGTCTCTCCCTACTTGGAAGGGGACAGTGTCATCGCTGCTCCGGGTCCAGTCCGACATGTGGTACCTCCATTGTGTTCTGAGTAGCTCTTTATTGGGACAAGAGTTTCATGGGGAAATTGACCATATTACAGCACTGAGCAAGTATGCACTTTATCGCCTCGAACTGAACGAACGCGTTTGATTTGGGTTCCAGTCCATTTGAATTGACATAAACTAGTCTTGATTTCTACCCAAGAGATGTAATTGAGACGGACAGAACCCTGAACATGTGAACATTACAGCAGGCCTGTGTGTGTGTGTGTGTGTGTGTGTGTGTGTGTGTGTGTGTGTGTGTGTGTGTGTGTGTGTGTGTGTGTGTGTGTGTGTGTGTGTGTGTGTGTGTGTGTGTGTGTGCGTGTGTGCGTGTGCGCGTACATGCCTACATGTGTGTGTGTATGGTCCAGTGTCAGCATATGTGTGTTCTCAACACACAATTGTGTACGGTGCATTCAGGTAGTATTCAGACCCCTTGACCTTTTCCACATTTTGTTAAACAGTTTTTTCTGCTCATTAATCTGCACACAATACCCCATAATAACAAAGCAAAAAACAGCTTTTTTTTGTGCAAATGTATTACATTTAAAAAAAAACTGAAATAATTCAGACCCCTTACTCTGTACTTTGTTGAAGCACCTTTGGCAGCGATTACAGCCTCGAGACTTCTTGGGTATGACGCTACAAGCTTGGCACATCTGTGTTTGGGGAGTTTCATTCTTCTCTGCAGATCCTCTCAAGCTCTGTCAGGTTGGATGGGGAGCGTCATTGCACAGCTATTTTCAGGTCTCTCCAGAGATGTTTCGATCGGCTTCAAGTCCGGGCTCTGACTTGGCCACTCAAGGACATTCAGAGACTTGCCCTGAGGCCACTCTTGCGTTGTCTTGGCTGTGTGCTTAGGGTCGTTGTCCTGATTGAAGGTAAACCTTCGCCCCAGTATGAGTTCCTGAGTACTCTGGAGAAGGTTTTAATCAAGGATCACTCTGTACTTTGTTCATCTTTCCTTTGATCCTGACTAGTTTCCCAGTCCCTGCCGCTGAAAAACATCCCCACAGCATGATGCCGCCACAGCCATTCTTCACTGTAGGGGTGGTGCCAGGGTTCCTCCAGATGTGATGCTTGGCATTCAGGTCAAAGAGCTCAATCTTGGTTTCATCAGACCAGAGAATCTTGTTTCTCATGGTCTGAGAGGCCTTTAGGTGCCTGTTGGCAAACTCCAAGCGGGCTGTCATGTGCCTTTTACTGAGGAGTGTCTTCCATCTAACCACTCTACCAAAAAGGCCGGGTTGGTGGAGTGAGGCACAGATGGTTGTCTTTCTGGAAATTTCTCCCATCTCCACAGAGGAACTCTGGAGCTCTGTCAGAGTGACCATCCGGGTGATGGGCGCCTCCCAGATCAAGGCCCTTCTTCCCCGATTGATCAGTTTGGCCGGGCAAACAGCTCTAGGAAGAGTCTTGGTGGATCCAAACTTCTTCCATTTAATAATGATGGAGGCTAAAGTGTTCTTGGGGACCTTCAATGACCCATAAATTTTTTGGTATCCTTCCCCAGATTTGTGCCCCGACACAATCCTGTCTTGGAGCCCTAAAGACAATTCCTTCAACCTCATGGTTTGGTTTTTGCTCTTACATGTACTGTCAACTGTGGCACCTTATATAGAGAGGTGTGTGCCTATCCAAATTATGCCCAAGCATTTGAATTTACCACAGGTGGACTCCAATGAAGTTGTAGAAACATCTCAAGGATGATCAATGGAAACAGGATGCTCCTGAGCTCAATATTGAATCTCATAGCAAACGTTCTGAATAGTTATGTAAATAAGGTATTTCTGTTTTTATATTTTAAAACTTCTTGAGGGCCGGGGACAGTACTCGGAAATTCGGATGTCTGACGTGCCCAAAGTAAACTGCCTGTTACTCAGGCCCAGAAGCTAGGATACACATATAGTTGGTAGTATTGGATAGAAAACACTCTGTTAAAATAATGTCTGTGAGTATAACAGAACTGATATGGCATGCAAAAACGAGTTAGAGAATCCTTACAGAAATATTTTTTTTATGCGCCTGACCATTCAAAACCTTGTTATTGGGAAAATCAAAGGAATTGTCACGCCCTGGCCATAGTTTACTTTGTATGTTTGTATGTTTTGATTGGTCAGGGTGTGATCTGAGTGGGCATTCTATGTTGGATGTCTTGTTTGTCTATTTCTGTGTTTGGCCTGATATGGTTCTCAATCAGGGGCAGGTGTTAGTCATTGTCTCTGATTGGGAACCATATTTAGGTAGCCTGGGTTTCACTGTGTGTTTGTGGGTGATTGTTCCTGTCTCTGTGTTTTGCAACAGATAGGGCTGTTTCGGTTTTCGTACGTTTGTTATTTTGTTAGTTTGTCGTGTATAGTTTCCGTATTAAATAAAATGAATCACAACTACGCTGCATTTTGGTCCGCTCCTGCTTCCCACAACGAAAGCTGTGACAGGAATACCTTGCAGATTGCAGTTCCTAGGGCTTCCACTAGATGTCCACAGTCTTTAGAAAGAGTTTCAGGCTTTTTACAATTTTAAATTAGCTCGAGTTTGTCATTTTTCTAGGTGGCTCCCATTTTGACTAGTATTGTGATGCGCGTGGGTTAGGGCGCGTACTTTGTTATTTTTGTCCGATAATGAACATACTATTCTCCGTCTTAAATTTGATCGTTTATTTACATATTAGGGTACCTGAAGATTGATTAGAAGTGTTGTAAACAAAGTGTATTGGTAACTTTTGGGATTCCGTTGTATGCATTTTGAACGAGGGAAACAGGTGGATTACTGAATCAAGCTTGCAAACTAAACTGATTTTTTTGGAATACAAAGAAAGACTTTATCTACCAAAATGACCATTTGATGTGTAGCTGGGAACCTTGGGATTTCAAACAGAGGAAGAACTTCAAAGGCAAGTGATTTATTTTATTGTTATTTCTGACTTTCGTTACGCCTCTGTTGGTTTGGAAAATGTTTGTAATGCATTTGAATGAGGGGCGCTGTCCTCAGATAATTGCATGGTATGCTTTCGCCGTAAAGCCTTTTTGAAACCCTGACAAAGCGACTGGATCAACAAGAAGTTAAGCTTTTAAATAATGTAAGACACTTGTATTTTTATGAATGTTTAATATTACGATTTTCTATTTTGAATTTGGCTCGCTCCGATTTCACCGGATGTTGTCGAATTTGATCTTGTTAACGTGATTTCTGCACTACGAGGTTTTAAAACATTTGAAAACATTTCTAAAAACCTGTTTTCACTTTGTCATTGTGGGATATTGTGTGTAGATTGATGAGGGAAAATAATTATTCATTCAATTATAGAATTAGGCTGTAATGTAACAAAATGTGGAAAAAGAAAAGAGGTCTGAATACCTTCCGAATGCACTGTATGTGTTAATGTACATGTGCTCTGCCCACATGTTTAACAAGCAGGCTTTTTTGTGATACAGGGGGCTGAAGTGTTCACTCAGTACTCTGACCTTCTCTCTGTGACACTTATAAATACCAACGCCTCTCTAAATCACCCAGCAGCCACAAAGGCAACACAATCCTAATGCTCCACAGGCACTCCTATTGGTCAAGCTTACGCACATGGGCCCAATTTGTACCAATAGGATTTCAGAACGTAGATGGCCGAGGGATATTTTTATACAGTGCTTGTTGTTGAGAAGCCATCTGTAAAATTTGTGTCAGGATGACTGGGTGTTGAGTTTCACGGTGAAACCAGATCGCACTAATATGTCCAAATGTACGCTAACTACAGGGTGATAATGCACAGTGATCACATTCCCTGATGCCAGTGAAAGGGAAGCCCCTGCTGTTCCTGGAGCTGCAGAAATGTCTTATAATGTCTATGGAGCTTTTGCCAGGTCAGGTGATGCAAGGCTAATACCAGGCACTCATACCAGTTGGTCACATATCACATGGGCAAAGCATAGCGACCCCCAACCTGATGGGCAGAGATGGCTGGACAGGGTGTGCTGCTGTTCCCTCAGCAAATAACAGTCTAACCCATGACATGGTGATTCAGCAGTTCATTTCTTTCATCAAAAACACTAGGCTACATGTAGTAGCACTTTGTGGTGGGACTGAAGACAGCACTGGGTTAGTCATGAATCATTTATAACAGTATAACAAAAGACCAGAACACTTCAAATAGTTGCAGTTGATACCTGGGACCAGGGGATTGTATTTAGAGACATCAGACACAATCAGGACACACAGGTTTAAATATCGAAATGATCTCACAACCAACTATATTAATTTGGGAACAGGTCGAAACACACACAAAATATTCATGGACATTTACCGAGCTTGCTGTTGCTAGCAATTTTTTTTTCCAGGGAGATAAACATTGGGTTGTTATACTTTTTTTGGACCAGTTTTTAGAACACACAATCGTGTGTTCTCTACTTTGACAATTCATCCACAGATAAAGGGGAAACCTAGTTAGTTTCTAATAATATCTCCTAGTACAGTCTTCTTCTTCTTCCTCTTCTTCTTCTGTGGATTTTATATGGCGGTTGGCAACCAACTTTAAGGTGTATTAGAACCCCCAACTGGACTGGAGCGTGGACCTCAGTTCATCTTTCAATCACCCACGTGGGTATATGCTCCAAAAAACAATGAGGAGATGGGAGAGGCGGGACTTTTAGCGCGTCAAGTGTCTATTGTCACGCCCTGGTCGAAATATATTATGTTTATTCGGTCAGGCCAGGGTGTGACATGGGTTATTGTGGTGTGTTTTTGTCTTGGGGTTTTGTGGGATGTCTAGCGTTAGTCTATGGCTGCCTGAGGCGGTTCTCAATCAGAGTCAGGTGATTATCGTTGTCTCTGATTGGGAACCATATATAGGCAGCCATATTCTTTGTGTGTTTCGTGGGTGATTGTCCTTAGTGTCCTTGTTCCTGTCTCTATGTTAGTTTACACTAGTATAGGCTGTTTCGGTTTTCGTTACGTTCTTTTTGTTTTGTAGTATTTGTATTGATTCGTGTTTTACGTTTTTTCATTAAACATGGATCGCAATCTACACGCTGCATTTTGGTCCGACTCTCCTTCGCCTACAGAAAACCGTTACATCTATAATAGAACCAAGTTCTATTTTAGCTCATTTACGAGCACGAGCAGTTAGGATGACATTTTTGTATAACATGTAGGTATACATTTATTTTGCAACACCCGCGCACGCAAAGCGGGTGGTGTGGTCTGCATGTTAGTCCATTGAGGTTGCTGTTAAAGTGGAACTGACAACGTTTTAACTACTTTGCAGATATGAAAGAAAAAGACAATCATAATTCTACTAAAAAAATGTAAAGTTCCCAGTTTATGCCATAAAACCAACTTTACAATGTATTCGGAAAGAGTTCAGACCCCTTGACTTGGGTATGACGCTACAAGCTTGACACACCTGTATTTGGGGAGTTTCTCTCATTCTTCTCTGCAGATCCTATCAAGCTCTGTCAGTTTGGATGGGGAGCATCAGATGCAAGGTGTGATTTTTAATTTTTTTTGTAATAGTATTTTTATTGGAATTTCACAGTTTTCACCCAAATTAAGAGATACAACAACAGAGACAAGGCACACAGAACAAAAACAAATCACCATCATTGCCTCTCTCAATACATACATTTTAAACCAACTTACAAACAGAAATTAAACAAAAACAGCTCAGTTTAAACCAAGAGGTTAGGTTGCACACTTGGAACGTACAGTGTAGTTCTAAAATACATAGATCCCCGCCATTCTAAGTGAATCTTTGCAGCATAATAGCTGATACATCAGGTTCTAGGTAATTTAGATAAGGTTCCCATACTTTGTAGAACTGGTCTGTTTTAGAATGCAATGTACATGTCAGATATTCCAGAGGCACCCATTCAAATAGTATCTTATGCCAATCTTTAATAGAAGGGACCTTATTACTAATCCACTGTAAAATGATGTTTTCCTCGCTGCGAAGGTAAGGATGTTGTAAAGCCTCCTTTTACCCACAGAAGTAACATGCCTACTAGGGAGACCTAACAATAAAGAAACTGGGTCCAGCTCTAGATCAACCCCTAGGATCTTTTCAATTTCTTGCAGAACACCAGACCAGTATCTTTGTATTTTGGTACATGACCATAAACAATGTGTTAGGGTGCCTGTATCAGTTTTGCATTTAAGACACTGAGGGGAAGAGGAAGTGGGGCTAAAAGCATGTCTGCAATTTGGGGATATATGCAATCTGTGTATTATTCTTAATTGGATTGCTCTAGTACGGTTACATATAGATATTGTTATTGCATATCTCCAAATGTCCTCCCACATCTCTTCGTCAATAGTAACAGACAATTCTTTCTCCCACACTTGTTTCACCCTCTGTGTGTTGACAGCAGAAAAGGACCTTAAAGTATCATAAAACAGACTTACAGACATTTTCCTTTGTGGGAGAAAAAGCATTTTTTCAATGACAGACATATCAGGGTTACCAATTAAGGTGGTGCTCTTCAGTATATAATGTCTTACTTGTAGGAAGCGGAAAAAGTCCTGCTTTGGGAGTCGATATTTCTCGACCATCTGCTCAAATGACAACAAAATCTTATCAGCAAATAAGTCATTTAGCCTGCGTATGCCCTTATTAAGCCATAAGTTAAAACCAGCATCCAGCAATCCTGGACTGAAATCTGGGTTATTAAGAATTGGGGTAAGAGCAGAGGTTAGTTTGGACCTTCCCAGGAAGCGTTGAACTGACCTCCATACTTTGAGTGTGTTAAGTATAATGGGATTATTGCAGTGATCTTTTACAGACTTGAAACTTCTGAAGAATAAAAGATCCTGTAAGGGGTATTTTGAAAGAGAAGTCTCAATGTCTAACCAAATAGAGGAGTCATAATTTGTGATCCAGTCAGAAATATAACAAAGGTGGGCACACCATTGATAGAACTTGGCAGCTGCAATATTGCCATCTTAAGTCTTGGCTTGCGTTTACTCCATATAAAGGAACTTAGCCATCCATTTACATCCTTTATTACTGTATTGGAGAGTAATACTGGGATCATTTGGATTGGGTAAAGTAGCCTAGGTAAGATGTTCATTTTCAAAAGGGATATTCTACCCAACCAAGAAACCGGGAGAGAGTTCCAGCGCTCCAGATCTTGTCTTATTGTATCAAACAAGGGAACAAAATTGGCTTTGTACATTAGCTGGAATTTTGGAGTTACAAATATCCCCAGATACATGAAACCTGAGGGAGACCATTTAAAAGGGAAGGGGGGAGAAGTATTAGGTACAGAGTGTAGGCTACCAAGTGGCATAGCCTCTGACTTAGTAAGGTTAATCTTATAGCCTGAGAATTTGCTGAATAATTCAATAATATTAATAAGAGATGTAATTGAAGTCTCGGGACTAGAGATGAATATCAGGACATCATCAGCATACAAGCTTATTTTATGGTGAACATCACCAATGAGCAGCCCCTGTATAGCAGCCGTTACCCTGATGGCCTCGGCCAGTGGTTCCATAACGAGTGCAAAGAGGAGGGGGGATAAAGGACAGCCCTGTCTGGTACCTCTGTGTATAGAGAAGCTATTTGACCTTAGCCCATTAGTAAGGACAGCAGCCTGAGGGTCATCATATAAAACTTTCACCCATTTTATAAAGTTGTCCCCCAGACCAAATTTATTTAGAGCAAATAATAGGTAAGACCACTCCACACGATCAAATGCATTCTCAGCATCTAGGGAGAGCACAAGACCATCCACAGCACTTTGTTGGTAGGCTTGAATTACATTAAGAAGCCGCCTAACATTGTTGCATGACTTACGGCCCCTAATGAAGCCAGTTTGGTCTCCTTTCACAATTAGTGGCAGTAAGTCCTCTAATCTTGTGGCTAGGATTTTATAAAGCAATTTTCTATCCACATTCAGGAGGGAAATTGGTCTGTACGAAGAACAAGACTCTGGACATTTTCCCTTTTTGAGAATAAGTGAAATGTTGGCTTCTCTCAGCGTTTGAGGAAGTTGGTCATTTGAAAATGAGTGGTTAAACATATCACGCAATGGCTCAAGGATCAGGTCATGGAACTCTTTATAGAACTCACTACAAAACCCGTCTGGTCCTGGGGCCTTACCATTTTGCAGATTCTTAATTGCGAACATTATCTCTTCCTTGGTAATAGGGGCATTAAGGAGGGACCTCTGCTCTTCGGAGATAGTAAGGAGCTCAATCTTACAAAAGAAGTTCTCCATTAATTTGGGTGCATCCTTTGGCAGTTCTGAGGCATAAAGGTTTGTATAAAATTTCTTAAATGAGTCACTTATCAATTTATTTTCATATAAATGATTACCATCAGGGTTAGTAATAGTAGCAATTGACTGAGAGTCAGGCCTCTTTCTAGCTAGGTATGCCAAGTACTTTCCTGGCTTATCGCCATGTTCATATAGCTTTTGCCTGACAAATCTCATTTTCTTTTCAGCGTCCTGTGTTAGGAGAGAGTCTAACGTTGATCTAATGACTGATATTTCCTTTAATAGGGCAGGAGTGGGCGTTTTAATATAGTCCTTCTCTTTAGTTCCTAATTCACCCTCTAACATGTTTTGCTTTTCCCGCTTTTTTCGTCTCTTAGTAGCTGTGTATGACATAATCAGACCCCTGGAATACGCTTTACAGGTCTCCCAAAGGAGCGAAGAGTTATCTTTTGATTGAGAGTTAATAAAGAAAAACACTTTAAACTCTGTAATAAAATATGATGTGAATGTTTTGTCTTTAAGAATGGTTGTGTTCAATCTCCAATGTCTTGACCGATTGAATGCCCCGTTGAGTTTTATTCCAGGATCACCTCAGCATGATCAGATATGACAATGCTTCCTATCCTAGTGGATAAAACAGACTGCAAAGAAGTCTTGGGCATAAAAAATAATCTATTCTAGTCTGACATCCATGAGGTGCAGAGAAAAAAGTGAACTCTCTATTGGAGGGATGAAAGGCTCTCCAGACATCCGCATACCCCAGATCATCACAAATAGCTTTAAGTGACTTAGCTTGAGGAGAGAGTGAAGCTATACCGCTGGGAAACCTATCAATAAGGGGGTTCAGCAAGCAGTTAAAATCTCCTCCAAACACTGCAGTGTCCGAGTTTAATTCTGAAAAATCTAGAAACGCCTTAGTGAGGAAATCAGGGGGGTGAGCAGGGGGGGAAGTAAATATTCATTATGGAAATGTTCTGCCCTTGTAAAGTACCATTAATTATAACAAAGCGACCAAATTTATCTTTCACACAATTCAAGACCTTAAGTGGTAAGTTCTTTTTCACCAGAATTGCTACACCTCTACTTCTGGATGTAAATGATGAGAAAAACACTTGACCAAACCCCCCTTGTTGTAATTTTAGGTGCTCCTTATCCTCCAAATGAGTTTCTTGCAACAGGGCAATATCAATATTTTCCTTTTTCAAAAAAGACAGAACTTTCTTCCTTTTAATGGGGTTATGGCTCCCTCTAATGTTCCATGTACATACACGCAGTCTATTACCTGCCATTATATCTTGACCATTCAATATCCAGACTGGATCCTACTGTAAAAGTGGGGTGTTACCTTTTTCCATGTGTTGAACTCTCCTCTATCTCACTGAGCATAAACAAACAATATGAACCCTGAACTCGAACTATACTAAACCCAAAAATTAAACATGTAAAGATCCCAAAGGGGGTTTTCCCACTAGCTAACATGCAGGGGATTTCAACTCTCCAATGTAGACTCTTAAGTCCGCATTGCCGCTCTATAGCCTCATCCTTTATATGTATGGAAAAGAAAATCAATAAAAGAAAGTTGAGGCTCTTCCACCTAAAACCAAGCTTGGGCACCAATATGGATTCACACATATCTCAGCCTGAGCTATAGCGGCTATTACTTTAGCAAGAAAAATAATAAAGATACGAATATTACTGATCCGGAGCACGTGAGGACTCACACAACTGTTTCATGATCAGATTCAACCAAAAATAAACAAAGTTATTCAATACTGTGGAGGTGCAGCTTGAAGTTATTTACCCGAGAGAGTCAATAAACGCAGCAGCCTCTTCAGGTGTGTAAAGCTTTCTAGGTGATCCGTTGACCATAATCTTCAATGTGGCCGGGTACAACAGCGCGTAGTCCATTTTCATTCTCCTGAGTCGAGCCTTCGCCTCATCAAACGCTTTGCGTCTTCGTACAATCGCTGTGGAGTAATCATTGAAGAATGAGACCTTTGGACCTTTATGTTGACTACCATCAGAGCCGATGTTTCTAGCCGCATCCATGACGCGCTGCTTGTCGGTGAAGTTGTGGAACTTTATAACCACCGGCCGTGGGCGCTGATTAGGACCGGGTATCGGTGCTTGAGAGCGATGGGCTCTGTCCAGCTTCACCTGACCAGCCTTAGTGTCCATTTGTAGGTAGCCAGGGATCCATTCCTCAAAGAATTTTACTGAACGTGTCCCTTCAGATTTTTCCGGGAGTCCCACAACACGAATATTGCATCTGCGTCCTCGATTATCCAAGTCGTCAATGTGCTCCGCCATTTCGCGCACCTGTTTCTCAAGTGCTTTTATCTTAGCGTCCATAGATGTAGTTGAAGTTTCCACTGCAGCAATTCTTCCCTCCGCCTCAACAACACGTTCCACAACCCTCTGTATTTCAGCTGAATGCCCTGCTATTGCTTCCAAGACATTTACATTTACATTTAAGTCATTTAGCAGACGCTCTTATCCAGAGCGACTTACAAATTGGTGAATTCACCTTCTGACATCAGTGGAACAGTTCTTATCTTAGCATCAATCACTTTAGTAATGTTATCAGTCATCTTTTGAATAATCAAGTCCATTGTGCCAGGATCTGCAACGGTGTTAGCTTCGCTAACGTTAGCTAGCTCCTCATGCACATCCACAGGGGTGGTGGTTTTGGTCGACTTCTTAGTAGTTCTATTGGGCATGTTGTCGGAGATTTTTGCGAAATAGTCGTCAAGACTCATTATATGGTAACTTATTTAGCCAATTCTACCACTTTTTCAAGCTAGGAGATTAATGTAAGAATATAAATTTACGAAAGCCACGAGAGCTCGCTGAAACACCGTGTTCTCTCTACGGCGCCATTTTGTCCCCCCGCAAGGTGTGATTTTGAGTAAACGATTGGCACTGCAATCAGACCTCTTCTCCCTCCTACGTTCCTGTAGCCGTCCATCGATCCAGATGGTCAAAGCGATGAGTCAGTCGAGATCCATTGGTAGTTCCCTGGCTGCAAGCTCATCCTTACTTCCTCCAATACTTTGTGCAGGAATGTGTCGAACAGCGCTTCCGGGTTCCAGGCACCCTCTGATGCTAGCGTGCGGAAATCCACCGCATAGTCTGCCACATTGAGGGAGTCCTGCCAAAGCTGGAGTAACCTCCGGGCAGCCTCTCTCCAGGACACTAGAGCCAGGACCACCTTTCTCAACTCTGCCACGAATACCTCCAGACTGAGGCAGATGGCAGATTGTTGCTTCCACACCGCCGTGGCCCAGTCGAGTGCCCTCCCGGACATCAGCATAATGATGTAGGCCTTCCTCGAGCCGTCAAAAGGGAATGAAGAAGAAGGCTGCAACTCAAAAATGAGGGCGCACTGGGAGAGAAAGGCCCGGCAGGTTATGGAATCTCCATCGTAGCGCAGCGGGGGAGGTAAGCGGGGTTCCCGAGAAACTGGGGTGACTGGGCTGCTACCAGCCGGATTACTGAGGGGCTGGGAGGTTACCATCGTGGTAGGCTGCCTAGTAGGCAAAACACGGAATTGCTCCCGCAATGTGTCCAAAGCTTGGGCGTGACATTCGGCCAAGGCCTGGAACCCTTCCATCAGATTACGAAGTAACTCCTCATGCCTACCAATGGTTTCTTAGGAGGAGATGGTCCAAGTCTGCTGTGGCAGTCATGGCCAGTTCATACTATCACATTTCAGGTAAGACCCAAATGCAGACTATGTTGACGTAACAATGTTTATTACAGCAACAGGGTCAGGAAAACCACAGGTCAAGGTAGGCATGGGTCGATAATCCAGAGTGGTGGGGCAAAGGCACAGGACGGCAGGCAGGCAGGCTCAGAGTCAGGTCAGGCAGAGGTAGGTAATCCAGCGTATGGGCAAAGGCAAAGGACGGCAGGCTCATGGACAGGCAGAGTGGTCAGGCAGACAGGCTCAGAGTCCGGACAGGCAAGGTTCAAAACCAGAATGGCGAGAAAAAGAGAGACTGGGAAAAGCAGGAGCCTAGAAAAATGCTGGTTGACTTGACAAACAAGACGAACTGGCAACAGACAAAAGACAAACAGAGAACACAGGTATAAGTAACCAGGGGATAATGGGGAAGATGGGTGACACCTGTGTCAAGCACAAAAACAGGTGAAACAGATCAGGGAGTGACATTTATATACAGTACCAGTCAAAAGTTTGGACACACCTACTCATTCAAGGGTTTTTCGTTATTTGTACTATTTTCTACATTGTATAATAATAGTGAAGACATTAAAACTATTAAAAAACACATATGGAATCATATAGTAACCAAAGAAATACAAAAATGTATATTTTAGATGGTTCAAAGTAGCCACCCTTTCCCTTGATGACAGCTTTCCACAGTCTTGGCATTCTCTCAGCCAGCTTTACCTGGAATGCTTTTCCAACAGTCTTGAAGGAATTCCCAAATATGCTGAGCACCTGTTGACTGCTTTTCCTTCACTCTCGGGTGGCAGGTAGCCTAGTGGTTAGAGCGTTGGACTTGTAACTGAAAGGTTTCGAGATCAAATCCCTGAACTGACAAGGTAAATATCTGTCATTCTGCCCCTGAACAAGGCAGTTAATCCACTGTTCCTAGGCTATCATTGAAAGTAAGAATATGTTCTTAACTGACTTGCTTAGTTAATAAATGATGGTAAAAAAAAAACTCCACAGTCCAAACCATCTCAATTGGGGTTGGGTAATTGTGGAGGCCAGGGCATCTGATGCAGCACTCCCTAAATCCTTTTCTTGGTCAAATAGCCCTCACACAGCATGGAGGTGTGTTGAGTTATTGTCCTGTTAAAAAAACAAATGATAGTCCCACTAAGCACAAACCAAATGGGATGGCGTTTCACCGCAAAATGCGGTGGTAGCCACGCTGGATAAGTCTACCTTGAATTCTAAATAAATCAATAACAGTGTCACCAGCAAAGCACCACCACGCCATCACACCTCCTCCTCCATGCCTCACAATGGGAACCACACATGCGGAGATCATCCGTTCACCTATTCTGCGTCTCACAAAGACACAGAGGTTGGAACCAAACATCTCAAATTTGGACTCAGACCAAAGGACAGAGTTCCACTGGTCTAATGTTCATTACTCTTGTTTCTTTGCCCAAGCAAGTCTCTTATTGGTGTCCTTTAGTAGTGGTTTCTTTATAGCAATTCGACCATGAAGGCCTGATTCATGCAGTCTCCTCTGTCTGTTACTTGAACTCAGTAAAGTATTTATTTGGGCTGCAATTTCTGAGGCTCCAATGAACTTATCCTCTGCAGCAGAGGTAACTCTCTGTCTTCCTTTCCTGTGGCGGGCCTCATGAGAGCCAGTTTCATAATAGCGCTTGATGGTTTTTGCAACTGCAATTAAAGAAACTTTCAAAGTTCTTTGAAGTTTCTTAAAATATATTTTGAATTGCTTAACACTTTTTTGGTTACTACATGATTCCATATGTGTTATTTCATGGTTTTGATGTCTTCACTGTTATTATACATTGTAGAAAATAGTGAAAACAAAGAAAAACCTTTGAATGAGTAGATGTCCCCAAACTTTTGACTGGTACTGTATATGGTATACAGATACAGTGGAAAGACCTTACAGACCTGGGATCTATTTCACCTCTGGAATTAGATGGATCAAACGTCTCCACCTCTCCCTTCCCTCAGTCCTGGAAGCCCAGCCCGGTGGATGTAAGAAGACACCACACCCTGCAGGCTGCAGACAGTCTCCAGGGCCATGCCATGGCTCTCCCACACTGCCGACCATCAAGCCACAGGATCCCGCCCCAGACTACAGACCTAGGAGCCAGGGCCCAGAGTCCCAGCCCAGGAGCAGATGGAGGAGGCCTGGTTTTCCTGGCCCCATCTTGGGTGGGCATCGTGGCCACAGACTCAGACTCCCCAGGGGGTAAGGGGCAGGCGGGCCCTGCTTCAGCTGCCTCCAAAATTCAATCACGCACATTAACCACAGCCATTCATCCCCACTCAGACTCCATACAAAATGATTGCTTTGTACCAATAATGGTGACTGCTACATTTAAAACAGGAAGAGAGTGTGAAAAGTTGACTAAACTGGTATTTGTCAGTTTGCTATTTCTTCATATTGAATGTTGTTTGCTGTACCAGCCCAAGTATTACCTTAGTATGGCAAAATGAAAGTTAGTTTCTATCAACAAAAAAACATTAGTGCTCCTTCATCTATATACTTGACATGCACAGACAGCACTTCTAATAATTCACTGCCTGCAGCTACAAAGGTCAACTATGAAAATGCAAGACAATGTGAGAAAGGAGCTCTGTTCCGCTGCAGCTCAATGTTTATTGACGGCTGATGGATTTTCTGCATTTAGTCCAATGGTTTTCTCTGGAACACAATCTGCACATTGTTTATAGCTGGGCATCAAAATAAAAGTCTCAGGCTTCGTTGAACACGACTGTTTGCAACCCAACACCCATCTTGAATTGCAATGAGAAAGAAGAGGAGGTTGTGATGGCTAAGGTTAGTGAGGTGGGGGTGAATGGAGAGAAGGAAAGGACAGGAAAAGAAAAGAGATTTCACAACAGATTGTGTCAGTCATGACAGACTGGACCGTCCCTGTGTGTCTGTGGTACATTACCTGTAGACCTGAGATTATCCCAGAGTGGTGTCTGTGGTGCAGTACCTGTAGACTGGAGTCCGTCCCAGGGTGGTGTCTGTGGTGATGTACCTGTAGACTGGAGTCCGTCCCAGGGTGGTGTCTGTGGTGCAGTACCTGTAGACTGGAGTCTGTCCCAGGGTGGTGTCTGTGGTGCAGTACCTGTTGACTGGAGTCCGTCCCAGGGTGGTGTCTGTGGTGCAGTACCTGTTGACTGGAGTCCGTCCCAGGGTGGTGTCTGTGGTGCAGTACCTGTTGACTGGAGTCCGTCCCAGGGTGGTGTCTGTGGTGATGTACCTGTAGACTGGAGTCCGTCCCAGGGTGGTGTCTGTGGTGCAGTACCTGTTGACTGGAGTCCGTCCCAGGGTGGTGTCTGTGGTGATGTACCTGTAGACTGGAGTCCGTCCCAGGGTGGTGTCTGTGGTGCAGTACCTGTAGACTGGAGTCTGTCCCAGGGTGGTGTCTGTGGTGATGTACCTGTAGACTGGAGTCTGTCCCAGGGTGGTGTCTGTGGTGCAGTACCTGTAGACTGGAGTCTGTCCCAGGGTGGTGTCTGTGGTGCAGTACATGTAGACTGGAGTCTGTCGCAAGGTGGTGTCTGGGGTTATGTACCTGTAGACTGGATTCCGTCCCAGGGTGGTGTCTGGGGTGATGTACCTGTAGACTGGAGTCTGTCCCAGGGTGGTGTCTGGGGTGATGTACCTGTAGACCGGAGTCTGTCCCAGGGTGGTGTCTGTGGTGCAGTACATGTAGACTGGAGTCTGTCGCAAGGTGGTGTCTGGGGTGATGTACCTGTAGACTGGAGTCTGTCCCAGGGTGGTGTCTGGGGTGCTGTATCTGTAGACTGGAGTCCGTCCCAGGGTGGTGTCTGAGGTGATGTACCTGTAGACCGGAGTCTGTCCCAGGGTGGTGTCTGGGGTGCTGTATCTGTAGACTGGAGTCCGTCCCAGGGTGGTGTCTTTGGTGCAGTACCTGTAGACTGGAGTCCATCCCAGGGTGGTGTCTGGGGTGATGTACCTGTAGACTGGAGTCCATCCCAGGGTGGTGTCTGGGGTGATGTACCTGTAGACTGGAGTCCGTCCCAGGGTGGTGTCTGGGGTGAAGTACCTGTAGACTGGAGTCCGTCCCAGGGTGGTGTCTGGGGTGATGTACCTGTAGACTGGAGTCTGTCCCAGGGTGGTGTCTGGGGTGATGTACCTGTAGAGTGGAGTCTGTCCCAGGGTGGTGTCTGGGGTGATGTACCTGTAGACTGGAGTCCGTCCCAGGGTGGTGTCTGGGGTGATGTACCTGTAGAGTGGAGTCTGTCCCAGGGTGGTGTCTGGGGTGCTGTATCTGTAGACTGGAGTCCGTCCCAGGGTGGTGTCTGGGGTGATGTACCTGTAGAGTGGAGTCTGTCCCAGGGTGGTGTCTGGGGTGATGTACCTGTAGAGTGGAGTCTGTCCCAGGGTGGTGTCTGGGGTGATGTATCTGTAGACTGGAGTCTGTCCCAGGGTGGTGTCTGGGGTGCTGTACCTGTAGACTGGAGTCTGTCCCAGGGTGGTGTCTGGGGTGCTGTACCTGTAGACTGGAGTCTCTCCCAGGGTGGTGTCTGGGGTGCTGTATCTGTAGAATGGAGTCTGTCCCAGGGTGGTGTCTGGGGTGCTGTATCTGTAGACTGGAGTCTCTCCCAGGGTGGTGTCTGGGGTGCTGTATCTGTAGACTGGAGTCTCTCCCAGGGTGGTGTCTGGGGTGCTGTATCTGTAGACTGGAGTCTGTCCCAGGGTGGTGTCTGGGGTGCTGTATCTGTAGACTGGAGTCTGTCCCAGGGTGGTGTCTGGGGTGCTGTATCTGTAGAATGGAGTCTGTCCCAGGGTGGTGTCTGGGGTGCTGTATCTGTAGAATGGAGTCTGTCCCAGGGTGGTGTCTGGGGTGCTGTATCTGTAGAATGGAGTCTGTCCCAGGGTGGTGTCTGGGGTGCTGTATCTGTAGAATGGAGTCTGTCCCAGGGTGGTGTCTGGGGTGATGTATCTGTAGACTGGAGTCTGTCCCAGGGTGGTGTCTGGGGTGCTGTACCTGTAGACTGGAGTCTGTCCCAGGGTGGTGTCTGGGGTGCTGTACCTGTAGACTGGAGTCTGTCCCAGGGTGGTGTCTGGGGTGCTGTATCTGTAGACTGGAGTCTGTCCCCGGGTGGTGTCTGGGGTGCTGTATCTGTAGACTGGAGTCTGTCCCAGGGTGGTGTCTGGGGTGCTGTATCTGTAGACTGGAGTCTGTCCCAGGGTGGTGTCTGGGGTGATGTACCTGTAGACTGGAGTCTGTCCCAGGGTGGTGTCTGGGGTGCTGTACCTGTAGACCGGAGTCCATCCCAGGGGATAGTCCTCATCCAATACTAACCACACTTAAAGGAAACCATATGAGAACTATGAGCTATGATGGGGATTTGTAATTGAGCTCACTATTAAATAATGTCTGATGACTGAGTTGAGTTGTAAAAGTAGGCTAAAGGGATACAGTAACTGAGATGAAATCCTGTGCAAGATAGAACTATGACTGAATAGAAAAACATGTGACTGTGCAGCGGTTTCTGACTGTGTACCTTTCAGCACTGTCGTTATACTGTTCGGCAGGACAGGCTTTCAAAAGTATTGGACACCTCTGCAGTAATCTCTGGACATTGGATTTATATATTTCAAAGACCAAGACTGAGAATGACTTAACAAAATGTCATCCTCTCTAGATAGAGTCTCCGGATAGAGTTTACTCTGTGTTATGGTTTAGAAAGGTTGTCTCCAAAACATAACCTTGTCTCTAATCTACTTTGGCCTGTGAGTAGAGTGGGCTTGATGTCAAGGTGGTCTTTCATGAGCAGATACAGGTCACACCTTGATTGGTTTCAACGTCTCTGAATTGACCATGACGGTGTAATAGAGGAGACCTACTTCCCGGTCCATGTGTTTTCATATCTTGAATTCTCATAGGAATCAGGAGAGATGATCATCAGAGTTTAGCATCAGTGTGATCTACAGTGGAGCGTTTGAGTCATGAACTCTCTGAACACTCTGCAGTCTGTGCTAGCAGCACTGACCTTCCGGCATTGTTCTCCAGGAAAAAAAAGGAGATGGATCATCTTACCTTTTCAGGAAGATAGAAAAAAAACACTACAACCTAAAACTCTCTGGAACACAGGGGGAAAGGGGGGAGCAGTTTAGTGTGAGAGAGAAAGAAATAGAGTGTAGCGTTAGAGAGCGAGAGAGGGGGTGGAGATAGAGAGAGGGGATAGAGATATACAGGTTAGAGAAAGAGAGAGAGAGGGGGGGGGAGAGAGAGAGAAATACGACCGGGTGGAGGGAGAAAGCGAGTCAAGGGGGTGGAGATAGAGAGATCGGAGAGAGGGAAAGATTGTGTATGTGTGTGTGTGTGTGTGTGTGTGTGTGTGTGTGTGTGTGTGTGTGTGTGTGTGTGTGTGTGTGTGTGGCTGTGCCCTGTCTTCATTATGTCCACTCCAAACTCAGTTATCAGACTACTGTCCAGGAACCACAGGTCCCCACAGAGTGTAACCTGCTGTAACTCAACATATACTGTACATAATACACATGATACTACTACTATTACATCTACTACTACTATTGCTGCTGCTACTACTACTGCTGGTACTACTACCTCTACTACTGCTGCTACTACTACCTCTACTGCTGCTGGTACTACTACCTCTACTGCTGCTACTACTACCTATACTGCTGCTACTACTGCCTCTACTGCTGCTACTACTACCTCTACTGCTGCTACTACTACCTCTACTGCTGCTGCTACTACTACCTCTACTGCTGCTACTACTACCTCTACTGCTGCTACTACTACCTCTACTACTGCTACTACTACCTCTACTGCTGCTGCTACTACTACCTCTACTGCTGCTACTACTACCTCTACTGCTGCTGCTACTACTACTGCTGGTACTACTACCTCTACTACTGCTGCTACTACTACCTCTACTGCTGCTGGTACTACTACCTCTACTGCTGCTACTACTACCTATACTGCTGCTACTACTGCCTCTACTACTGCTACTACTACCTCTACTGCTGCTGCTACTACTACCTCTACTGCTGCTACTACTACCTCTACTGCTGCTACTACTACCTCTACTGCTGCTACTACTACCTCTACTGCTGCTGCTACTACTACCTCTACTGCTGCTACTACTACCTCTACTGCTGCTGCTACTACTACCTCTTCTGCTGCTACTACTACCTCTACTGCTGCTACTACTGCTACTACTACCTCTACTGCTGCTGCTACTATTACCTCTACTGCTGCTACTACTACCTCTACTGCTGCTACTACTACCTCTACTGCTGCTACTACTACCTCTACTGCTGCTGCTACTACTACCTCTACTGCTGCTGCTACTACTACCTCTACTGCTGCTGCTACTACTACCTCTACTGCTGCTGCTACTACTACCTCTACTGCTGCTACTACTACCTCTACTGCTGCTACTACTGCCTCTACTGCTGCTTCTACTGCTGCTACTACTACCTCTACTGCTGCAACTACTGCCTCTACTGCTGCTGCTACTACTACCTCTACTGCTGCTACTACTACCTCTACTAATGCTACTACTACCTCTACTGCTGCTACTACTGCCTCTACTGCTGCTTCTACTGCTGCTACTACTACCTCTACTACTACTACCTCTACTGCTGCTACTGCTGCTGCTACTACTACCTCTACTGCTGCTACTACTGCCTCTACTGCTGCTACTACTGCCTCTACTGCTGCTACTACTACCTCTACTGCTGCTACTACTACCTCTACTGCTGCTACTACTGCCTCTACTGCTGCTTCTACTGCTGCTACTACTGCCTCTACTGCTGCTACTACTGCCTCTACTGCTGCTGCTACTACTACCCTCTACTGCTGCTACTACCACCTCTACTACTACTGCTGCCCCTCTACTGCTGCTACTACTGCCTCTACTGCTGCTTCTACTGCTGCTACTACTACCTCTACTGCTGCTACTACTGCCTCAACTGCTGCTACTACTACCTCTACTGCTGCTACTACTACCTCTACTGCTGCTACTACTACCTCTACTGCTGCTGCTACTACTACCTCTACTGCTGCTACTACTACCTCTACTGCTGCTGCTACTACTACCTCTTCTGCTGCTACTACTACCTCTACTACTGCTGCTACTACTACCTCTACTACTGCTACTACTACCTCTACTACTGCTGCTACTACTACCTCTACTGCTGCTACTACTACCTCTACTGCTGCTACTACTACCTCCACTGCTGCTGCTACTACTACCTCTACTGCTGCTACTACTACCTCTACTACTGCTGCTCCTACTACCTAAACTGCTGCTACTACTACCTCTACTGCTGCTACTACTGCCTCTACTGCTGCTTCTACTGCTGCTACTACTACCTCTACTGCTGCTACTACTGCCTCTACTGCTGCTACTACTACCTCTACTGCTGCTACTACTACCTATACTGCTGCTACTACTGCCTCTACTACTGCTACTACTACCTCTACTGCTGCTGCTACTACTACCTCTACTGCTGCTACTACTACCTCTACTGCTGCTACTACTACCTCTACTACTGCTGCTGCCTACTGCTACTACTACTGCTGCTACTACTACCTCTACTGCTGCTGCTACTACTACCTCTTCTGCTGCTACTACTACCTCTACTACTGCTGCTACTACTACCTCTACTACTGCTACTACTACCTCTACTACTGCTACTACTACCTCTACTGCTGCTACTACTACCTCTACTGCTGCTACTACTACCTCTACTGCTGCTGCTACTACTACCTCTTCTGCTGCTACTACTACCTCTACTGCTGCTACTACTACCTCTACTACTGCTACTACTACCTCTACTGCTGCTACTACTGCCTCTACTGCTGCTTCTACTGCTGCTACTACTGCCTCTACTGCTGCTTCTACTGCTGCTACTACTACCTCTACTGCTGCTACTACTGCCTCTACTGCTGCTTCTACTGCTGCTACCACTACCTCTACTGCTGCTACTTCTACCTCTACTGCAGCTGCTACTACTACCTCTACTACTGCTGCTACTACTACCTCTACTACTGCTACTACTACCTCTACTGCTGCTACTACTACCTCTACTGCTGCTACTACTACCTCTACTGCTGCTACTACTACTACCTCTACTGCTGCTGCTACTACTACCTCTTCTGCTGCTACTACTACCTCTACTACTGCTGCTACTACTACCTCTACTACTGCTACTACTACCTCTACTACTGCTGCTACTACTACCTCTACTGCTGCTACTACTGCCTCTACTGCTGCTACTACTGCCTCTACTGCTGCTACTACTGCCTCTACTGCTGCTTCTACTGCTGCTACTACTACCTCTACTGCTGTTACTACTACCTCTACTGCTGCTACTACTGCCTCTACTGCTGCTTCTACTGCTGCTACTACTACCTCTACTGCTGCTACTACTACCTCTACTGCTGCTACTACTGCCTCTACTGCTGCTGCTACTACTACCTCTACCACTGCTGCTACTACCACCCCACTACCGCTGCCACCACCACCTCTACTGCTGCTACTACCACCCTACTGCTGCTACTACCACCTCTACTGCTGCCACTACCGCCCTCTACTGCTGCTTCTACCGCTGCTACTACCACCCCACCGCTGCTACTACTACCCCACCGCTGCCACTACCACCCCACCGCTGCTACTACCACCCCACTGCTGCCACTACCACCCCACCGCTGCCACTACCGCCTCTACCTGCGCTTCTACTGCTGCTACCACCACCCCACCGCTGCCACTACCACCCCCACCGCTGCCACTGCCACACCCCACCGCAGCCGCTACTACCACCTACTACCGCTGCTACCACCGCTGCTACTACCACCCTACTACCGCCACTACCACCCCTACTGCTGCTACTACCACCCCACCGCCGCTACTACTACCCCCACCGCCGCTGCTACTACCACCCTCTACTGCCGCTGCCACTACCACCTCTACTACCGCCGCTACTACCACCCCTACTACTGCTACTACTACCTCTACTGCTGCTACCACCGCCCCTACTGCTGCTACTACCGCCCCACTGCCGCTACTACCGCTCCACTGCTGCTTCTACCGCTGCTACTACTACCTCCACCGCTGCCACTACCTCTACTGCTGCTACCGCTGCTACCACCGCCTCTACTGCTGCTTCTACCGCTGCTACTACCACCTTTACCGCTGCTACTACCACCTCTACCGCCGCTACCACCACCTCTACTGCTGCTACTACCACCTCTACTGCTGCTTCTACCGCCGCTTCTACTGCTGCTACTACTACCTCTAGTTGCTGCTACTACCACCTCTACTGCTGCTACTACCACCCCACTGCTGCTGCTACTACTACCTCTACTACTGCTGCTACTACTACCCTACTACTGCTACTACCACCCGTACCACCGCTGGCACTACCACCCTACTGCTGCTACTACCGCCTCTACTGCTGCTACCACCGCCCTCTACTGCTGCTACTACCGCCTCTACTGCTGCTACTACCACCTCTACCGCTGCTGCTACTACCACCCCACTGCTGCTACTACCACCCCACTACTGCTACTACCACCCCCACTACTGCTGCGCTACACCCCACTGCTGCTGCTACTACCACCCTACTGCTGCTACTACCGCCCCTACCGCTGCCGCTACTACTGCTACTACACCTGTACTACTGCTGGTACTACTACCCCACTGCTGCTACCACCGCCCTACCGCTGCTACTACCGCCCCACTGCTGCTACTACTACCCCTACTGCTGCTGCTACTACTACCTCTACTGCTGCTACTACTACCTCTACTACTGCTACTACTACCTCTACTACTGCTGCTACTACTACCTCTACTGCTGCTGCTACTACTACCTGTACTACTGCTGGTACTACTACCTCTACTGCTGCTACTACTGCCTCTACTGCTGCTACTACTGCCTCTACTGCTGCTACTACTACCTCTACTGCTGCTGCTACTACTACCTCTACTGCTGCTACTACTACCTCTACTACTGCTACTACTACCTCTACTACTGCTGCTACTACTACCTCTACTGCTGCTGCTACTACTACCTCTACTGCTGCTGCTACTACTACCTCTACTGCTGCTACTACTGCCTCTACTGCTGCTACTACTGCCTCTACTGCTGCTACTACTACCTCTACTGCTGCTGCTGCTGCTACTTCTACTACTACTACATTTTTAAAAGTTGAATTTGTTTTCAAATGTTAATAGTATATTTTTGACAAATCCTTTATTTTTTTGCATACAGATGTGCCTTGTTGACACTCATAAAATAAATTAGCTTAGTTCCTGCTGTACATTCATTTCCTCTCTTACTTCTTCAATGTAAAGCATGGAAAAGATCATGAGTAACAACGTTCAGATAACCGTTGCGAAATTAGCTGGTTACAAAGGTTGTCTTTTTTTTACACCATTAATTTTACTTCTACTTGAGAAGGATATTGCAATACTCTTTCCACCGCTAATACACGTTCACATGGATGCACATACTTGGCACAACAGCAACATTTCCCATCCATACCAGTGTGGTAAGAGTACCTCAATTACTCATATTCTCACAACAATGCCCTGAGTGATTCATGACAGAAAGGATTACAATTGGTGCTAAATGCTATTAATAATCTTATAATGACCAGCATCATTTGCATTGTCACCGGTGCCATTGTGAGGCCTGTCTCTCTGCCTCCTGACTGTTTCTTGGGGATTTTTTGGTAAGCTGAGATCCTTCAGACAGAAACATGATCTTATCACTCATCCCCATAATGTATTTATTTATTTATTTTGCTGCTTTGCACCCCAGTATATCTACTTGCACATTCATCTTTTGCACACCTATCACTCCAGTGTTTAATTGCTATATCGTAACTACCTCGCCACTATGGCCTATTTATTGCCTTACCTTACCTCATTTGCACACACTTTATATATACTTTTTTGTCTACTGTATTATTGACTGTATGTTTGTTTATTCCATGTGTAACTCTGTTGTTGTTTGTGTCAGACTGCTTTATCTTGGCCAGGTCGAAGTTGTAAATGAGAACTTGTTCTAAACCTGGTTAAATATATATATTTTTAAATTAGACAGATCAAGTATGTATGGGAAAGACATACAGAGAGACACTTCTCCCCAAGATACAAGGTTCCAGATTGAGCTGCTACCAATACTGATCTGTATCCTGGTACTAATACTGATCTGTATCCTGGTGCTAATACTGATCTGTATCCTGGTACTAATACTGATCTGTATCCTGGTACCAATAGTTATCTGTATTTTTAATTTAATTGTACCTTTATTTAACTGGGCAAGTCAGTAAAGAACAAATTCTTATTTTCAATGATGGCCTATGAACAGTGGGTTAAATGCCTGTTCAGGGGCAGAATGACAGATTTGTACCTTGTCAGCTCGGGGATTTGAACTTGCAACCTTCCAGTTACTATTCCAACACTCTAACCACTAGGCTACCCTGCCACCCTGCTGTATTCTGGTACAGATACTGATCTGTATCCTGGTACTAATACCGACCTGTATTCTGTTACTAATACTGATCTGTATCTTGGTACTAATACTGACCTGCATTCTGTTACTAATACCGACCTGTATCCTGGTACTAATACTGATCTGTATCCTGGTACTAATACTGATCTGTATCTTGGTACTAATACTGATCTGTATCCTGGTACTAATACTGATCTGTATCTTGGTACTAATACTGATCTGTATCTTGGTACTAATACCGACCTGTATTCTGGTACTAATACCGACCTGTATCCTGGTACTAATACTGATCTGTATCCTGGTACTAATACTGATCTGTATCTTGGTACTAATACTGATCTGTATCTTGGTACTAATACTGATCTGTATCCTGGTACTAATACTGATCTGTATCTTGGTACTAATACTGATCTGTATCTTGGTACTAATACCGACCTGTATTCTGTTACTAATACCGACCTGTATCCTGGTACTAATACTGATCTGTATCCTGGTACTAATACTGATCTGTATCTTGGTACTAATACTGATCTGTATCCTGGTACTAATACTGATCTGTATCCTGGTACTAATACTGATCTGTATCTTGGTACTAATACTGATCTGTATCTTGGTACTAATACTGATCTGTATCTTGGTACTAATACTGATCTGTATCTTGGTACTAATACTGATCTGTATCTTGGTACTAATACCGACCTGTATTCTGTTACTAATACCGACCTGTATCCTGGTACTAATACTGATCTGTATCCTGGTACTAATACTGATCTGTATCTTGGTACTAATACTGATCTGTATCCTGGTACTAATACTGATCTGTATTCTGTTACTAATACCGACCTGTATCCTGGTACTAATACTGATCTGTATCCTGGTACTAATACTGATCTGTATCTTGGTACTAATACTGATCTGTATCTTGGTACTAATACCGACCTGTATTCTGTTACTAATACCGACCTGTATCCTGGTACTAATACTGACCTGTATTCTGTTACTAATACTGATCTGTATCCTGGTACTAATACTGATCTGTATCTTGGTACTAATACTGATCTGTATCCTGGTACTAATACTGATCTGTATCTTGGTACTAATACTGATCTGCATCCTGGTACTAATACTGACCTGTATTCTGTTACTAATACTGATCTGTATCTTGGTACTAATACTGATCTGTATCCTGGTACTAATACTGATCTGTATCCTAGTGCTAATACTGATCTGTATTCTGTAACTATTACAGATCTGTATTCTGGTACTAATACGGACCTGTATTCTGGTACTAATACTGATCTGTATCCTAGTGTTAATACTGATCTGTATTCTGTAACTATTACAGATCTGTATTCTGGTACTAATACGGACCTGTATTCTGGTACTAATACTGATCTGTATCCTGGTACTAATACTGATCTGTTTCCTGGTACTAATACTGATCTGTATCCTGGTACTAATACTGATCTGTATCCTGGTACTAATACTGATCTGTATCCTGGTACTAATACTGATCTGTATCCTGGTACTAATACCGACATGTATTCTGTTACTAATACTGATCTCTATCCTGGTACTAATACCGACCTGTATCATGTTACTAATACTGATCTGTATCCTGGTACTAATACTGATCTGTATCCTGGTACTAATACTTATCTGTATCATGTTACTAATACTGATCTATATCCTGGTGCTAATACTGATCTGTATTCTGTAACTATTACAGATCTGTATTCTGGTACAGATACTGATCTGTTTTCTGGTACTAATACTGATCTGTATCCTGGTACCAATACTGATCTGTATCCTTGTACTAATACTGATCTGTATCCTGGTACTAATAACGATCGGTATGATGTTACTAACACTGATCTGTATCCGGGAACTTATACTTATCTGTATCCTGGTACTGGTACTGATCAGCATCCTGGTACTAATACTTATCTGTATCCTGGGACTAATACTGATCTGTATCCTGGGACTAATACTGATCTGTATCCTGGAACTAATACTGATCTGTATCCTGGTACTAATACTTATCTGTATCCTGGGACTAATACTGATCTGTATCCTGGGACTAATACTTATCTGTATCCTGGGACTAATACTGATCTGTATCCTGGTACTAATACTGATCTGTATTCTGGTGCTAATACTGACCTGTATCCTGGTACTAATACTGATCTGTATCCTGGTACTAATACTGATCTGTATCCTAGTGCTAATACTGATCTGTATTCTGTAACTATTACAGATCTGTATTCTGGTACTAATACGGACCTGTATTCTGGTACTAATACTGATCTGTATCCTAGTGTTAATACTGATCTGTATTCTGTAACTTTTTCAGATCTGTATTCTGGTACTAATACGGACCTGTATTCTGGTACTAATACTGATCTGTATTATGTTACTAATACTGATCTGTATCCTGGTACTAATACTTATCTGTATCCTGGTACTAATACTTATCTGTATCCTGGTACTAATACTGATCTGTATCCTGGTACTAATACTGATCTGTATCCTGGTACTAATACTGATCTGTTTCCTGGTACTAATACTGATCTGTATCCTGGTACTAATACTGATCTGTATCCTGGTACTAATACTGATCTGTATCCTGGTACTAATACTGATCTGTATCCTGGTACTAATACCGACCTGTATTCTGTTACTAATACTGATCTGTACCCTGGTACTAATACCGACCTGTATCATGTTACTAATACTGATCTGTATCCTGGTACTAATACTGATCTGTATCCTGGTACTAATACTTATCTGTATCATGTTACTAATACTGATCTATATCCTGGTGCTAATACTGATCTGTATTCTGTAACTATTACAGATCTGTATTCTGGTACAGATACTGATCTGTTTTCTGGTACTAATACTGATCTGTATCCTGGTACCAAAACTGATCTGTATCCTTGTACTAATACTGATCTGTATCCTGGTACTAATAACGATCGGTATGATGTTACTAACACTGATCTGTATCCGGGAACTTATACTTATCTGTATCCTGGTACTGGTACTGATCTGTATCCTGGTACTAATACTGATCTGTATCCTGGGACTAATACTGATCTGTATCCTGGGACTAATACTGATCTGTATCCTGGTACTAATACTGATCTGTATCCTGGGACTAATACTGATCTGTATCCTGGTACTAATACTGATCTGTATCCTGGGACTAATACTGATCTGTATCCTGGAACTAATACTGATCTGTATCATGTTACTAATACTGATATTTTTTTCTGGTACTAATAGTGATGTGTATTCTGTAACGAATACTGATCTGTAATCTGGTACAGATTCTGATCTGTATTCAGTTATTAACACTGATCTGTATCATGGTACTTATCCTGATCTGTATCCTTGTACTAATACTGATCTGTATTATGTTACTAATACTGATCTGTTTCCTGGTACTAATACTGATCTTTATCCTGGCACTAATACTGATCTCTATCCTGGTACTAATACTGATCTGTTTTTCTTGCTTTGCCCCAAAGACCAGGAACATCAACTTCCACCCTCGCCCCCCGTTCCTCTTACACCCTAGTCTACTATCTCCAGACAGACAGACAGACAGACAGACAGACAGACAGACAGACAGACTGTGGCAAAGAAGGGGGTCGAGTGATAAATGGCAGATATGTGAGAGCAGAACTAATAAACGGGCTCTGCCCGATCACTAAAATGGCCACCCCTGTCAGAACTACAGATCACAAAATGGCCGACCACCAAAACTACAATTCCCAGAAGCAAGGGGAGCCCTCAGAAGGTGGAGCCAACCCACAGATAAAGGGTCAAGAAAAACCAGGAGGAGAGGAAGAGAGTGCTGGAAGGATCTATGAACAATAGAGAAAGAGACAATAGAGATTGGCTGGATTTACCGTGTATGAGCTGGACTGTTTTGGACTTACCTGTTGGTGTTTGGACCTGGACCTACCGAGAACCCTATTTGTCTACTGAACCCTGCTATCCTTGACCTCGCCTACGGCCTGGGTGGACCAGGACGGAGAAACAAACACACAGATACTGTCCTGTTCGAAAGAACTCTCATTCTTGGGTGATTTGGTGATAGTTTACCACTTTGTGACAAACGCTTCTAACCTTGAAGAGGTTTGCCACAATACATACATACGTACATACGTACGTACATACATACACACAGTGCCTTGTGAAAGTATTCAGCCCCCTTGAACTTTGCGAACTTTTGCCACATTTCAGGCTTCAAACATAAAGATACAAAACTGTATTTTTTTGTGAAGAATCAACAACAAGTGGGACACAATCATGAAGTGGAACGACATTTATTGGATATTTCAAAAAAATTTAACAAATCAAAAATTGAAAAATTGGGCGTGCAAAATTATTCAGCCCCTTTACTTTCAGTGCAGCAAACTCTCTCCAGAAGTTCAGTGAGGATCTCTGAATGATCCAATGTTGACCTAAATGACTCATGATGATAAATACAATCCACCTGTGTGTAATCAAGTCTCCGTATAAATGCACCTGCACTGTGATAGTCTCAGAGGTCCGTTAAAAGCGCAGAGAGCATCATGAAGAACAAGGAACACACCAGGCAGGTCCGAGATACTGTTGTGAAGAAGTTTAAAGCCGGATTTGGATACAAAAAGATTTCCCAAGTTTTAAACATCCCAAGGAGCACTGTGCAAGTGACGATAATATTGAACTGGAAGGAGTATCAGACCACTGCAAATCTACCAAGACCTGGCCGTCCCTCTAAACTTTCAGCTCATACAAGGAGAAGACTTATCAGAGATGCAGCCAAGAGGCCCATGATCACTCTGGATGAACTGCAGATATCTACAGCTGAGGTGGGAGACTCTGTCCATAGGACAACAATCAGTCGTATTTTGCACAAATCTGGCCTTTTGGAAGAGTTGCAAGAAGAACGCCAGTTCTTAAAGATATCCATAAAAAGTGTTGTTTAAAGTTTGCCACAAGCCACCTGGGAGACACACCAAACATGTGGAAGAAGGTGCTCTGGTCAGATGAAACCAAAATGTAACTTTTTGGCAACAATGCAAAACGTTATGTTTGGCGTAAAAGCAACACAGCTCATCACCCTGAACACACCATCTCCACTGTCAAACATGGTGGTGGCAGCATCATGGTTTGGGCCTGCTTTTCTTCAGCAGGGACAGGGAAGATGGTTAAAATTGATGGGAAGATGGATGGAGCCAAATACAGCACCATTCTGGAAGAAAACCTGATGGAGTCTGCAAAAGACCTGAGACTGGGACGGAGATTTGTCTTCCAACAAGACAATGATCCAAAACATAAAACAAAATCTACAATGGAATGGTTCAAAAATAAACATATCCAGGTGTTTAGAATGGCCAAGTCAAAGTCCAGACCTGAATCCAATTGAGAATCTGTGGAAAGAACTGAAAACTGCTGTTCACAAATGCTCTCCATCCAACCTCACTGAGCTCGAGCTGTTTTGCAAGGAGGAATGGGAAAAGATTTCAGTCTCTCGATGTGCAAAACTGATAGAGACATACCCCAAGCGACTTACAGCTGTAATCGCAGCAAAAGGTGGCGCTACAAAGTATTAACTTAAGGGGGCTGAATAATTTTGCACGCCCAATTTTTCAGTTTTTGATTTGTTAAAAAAGTTTATAATATCCAATAAATGTCGTTCCACTTCATGATTGTGTTCCACTTGTTGTTGATTCTTCACAAAAAAATACAGTTTTGTATCTTTATGTTTGAAGCCTGAAATGTGGCAAAAGGTCGCAAAGTTCAAGGGGGCCGAATACTTTCGCAAGGCACTGTACATACAGCAACTCAAAAGTCTTTACAGTCCCACACATCTTAATGGAGAAGAAAGAAAAAACAACATTAGAGCCCTAAGTACCACACATTTCAAATCAAATGTTATTGGTTACGTACACACGGTGAGCAGATGTTAATGTGAGTGGAGCAAAAGGCTTCTGTTATAGATCTGACAGTGAAGTAATATCTAACAAGTAATCCAGCAGGTAGCCTAGCGGTTAGAGCAATGTGCCGGTAACCAAAAGGTTGCAGGATCGAATCGCTGTGCTGACAAGGTAACAATCTGTCATTCTGCCCCTGAAAAAGGCAGTTAACCCACCTTTCCCCGGTAAGCCAATGTAATAAGATTTTGTTTTTAACTGACTTACCTAGTTAAAAGAAATTTAACAACTACCTAATACACACAAATCTTAAGGGTGGAGTAAGAATATGTACATATAAATATATGGCTGAGTGACATAGGCAACATACAATAGATGGTATAAGATACAGTATATATAGATGAGTAATGTATGATATGTAAATATTATTAAATTGGCATTGTTTAAAGTGACTAGTGATCCATTTATTGAAGTGGCCAATGATTTGAGTCTCTATGTAGGCAGCAGCCTCTCTGAGTTAGTGATTGCTTGCTAAGCAGTCTGATGGCCTTGAGATAGAAGCTGTTTTTCAGTGTCTCCGTCCCAGCTTTGATGCACCTGTACTGACCTCGCCTTCTGGATGGTAGGGAGGTGAACAGGCAGTGGCTCGGGTGGTAGATGTCCTTGATGATCTTTCTGACTTCCTGTGACATCGGGTTCTGTAGGTGTCCTGGAGGGCAGGCAGTGTACCCCCTGTGATGCGTAGTGCAGACTGCACCACCCTCTGGAGAGCCTTGCGGATGAGGGGGTGCAGTTGCCGTCTCAGGCGGTGATACAGCCCGACAGGATGCTCTCAATTGTGCATCTGTAAAAGTGTGTCAGGGTTTAAGGTAAAAAGTCAAATTTCTTCAGCCTCCTGAGATTCTTCTTCACCACACTTTCTGTGTGGGTGGACCATTTCAGTTTGTCTGTGATGTGTACGCCAAGGAATTTAAAACTTTCCACCTTCTGCACTACTATGTAGCCCTAGAAAAAGGTTCATGAAATCAATAACTTGCTAACATCAAATAACATTCATACATTAGCCATTTCTGAGACTCACTTAGATAATTCATTTGATGATACATCAGTAGCAATACAAGGATATAACATTTATAAAAGAGACATAAATGCTTATGGGGTAGTTGTGTGTTGATGTATATATGCACAGCAATATATCTGTAATGCTTAGAGAAGATCTTATGTCAAGTGTGTCAAGTGTTGTGGTTGCAGGTTCACTTGGCACATCTAAAGCCTTTTATTTTCGGGTGTTGCTTTAGGCCACCAAGTGCTAACATTCAGTATCGAAATAATATGTGTGAAATGCTTGATAGTGTGTGTGGGGACCTGAAAATTGACTGTTTTTCATCAAGCTGTCCACTCAAGAGGAAGCTTCTTACTGTAACCAGTGCCTGTAATCTGGTTCAGGTTTTTAATCAACCTACCAGGGTTTTTACAAACACTACAGGAACAGGAATATCCACATGTATCGATCACATTTTTACTAATACTGTAGAACTTTGTTCTAAAGCTGTATCCTTACCCATTGGATGCTGTGATCACAATATAGTGGCTATATCCAGGAAAGCCAAAGTTCCAACAGCTGGGCCTTAAATTGTGTATAAGAGAACATACAATAGACTTTGCTGTGATTCTTATGTAGATAATGTTAAAAAGATATTTGTTGGTCTGATGTGAT
Source organism: Oncorhynchus masou masou (assembly GCF_036934945.1). Lineage (NCBI taxonomy): Eukaryota > Metazoa > Chordata > Actinopteri > Salmoniformes > Salmonidae > Oncorhynchus > Oncorhynchus masou. Next base: position 18,987,498 of record NC_088235.1, on the reverse strand, counting down.
TAATGAGGAGCATCCAGACGCTGCACTTGATGAATTCATGAAATTGCTTCTTCCAATTTTTGATAGACCTGCACCTGTAAAAAAACCTCTTGTTAAACCAGCCGCTGTGTCAGATTTCAAAAAGGCTTCATGGCGAAAGCACACCATGCGATTATCTGAGGACAGCGCACCGCATACAAAAGCATGAAAAACACATTTCAACCAGTCAGGTGCACCACGAAAGTAAGAAATAGCCATATAATAAATGCCTTACATTTGATGATATTCTTCTGGTCCCAGATACATCACAAATGGTCCTTTTGTTCGATAATGTCCTTCTTTATATCCATAAAAACTCAGTTTAGCTGACGCGCTTCAGTCAATAATTCACCCAGTTTCCCTCCATCAAAATGTTTACAAAATGAATCCCAAACGTTACTAATAAACTTTTCCAAACAAGTCAAACAAAGTTTATAATCAAACCTTAGGTACCCTAATACTAAATAAACAATCAAATTTAAGACAGAGAATCGTTATTGACTTTACCGGAGAAAAATACAAAGGAACGCGCTCTCTTCCGCGCGCTTGGAACACCACAGTCAAAATGGGAGCCACCTAGAAAAACTACAATTTTTGGCTCATTTTTCCAAAAAAACTGCATGAAACTCGTTCTAAGGACTGTTGGCATCTAGTGGAAGCGCTAGGAACTGCAACTTAGAGGATTTTGCCATATAATTTATTTGACCTTTGTTTAACTAGGCAAGTCAGTTAAGAACAAATTCTTATTTTCAATGACAGCCTAGGAACAGTGGGTTAACTGCCTGTTCAGGGGCAGAATGACAGATTTTGTACCTTGTCAGCTCGGGGATTTGAACTTGCAACCTTTTGGTTACTAGTGCAACGCTCTAACCAGTGGGCTACCCTGCCTCCCCAAAATAAAAGTGACAGCCATTGAAAACAGTCGTAGGCTGAAATATATATTTTGGGGGATGGTTTGTCCTCTGGGCTTTGCCTGCCATATCAGTTCTGTTATACTCACAGACATTATTTTAACAGTTGTAGAAACTTCAGAGTGTTTTCTATCCAATACTACCTATTATATCCTAGCTTCTGGGCCTGAGTAACAGGCAGTTTACTTTGGGCACGTCAGACATCCGAATTTCCGAGTACTGCCCCCGGCCCTCAAGAAGTTTTAAAATATAAAAACAGAAATACCTTATTTACATAACTATTCAGAACGTTTGCTATGAGACTCAATATTGAGCTCAGGAGCATCCTGTTTGCATTGATCATCCTTGAGATGTTTCTCCAACTTCATTGGAGTCCACCTGTGGTAATTCAAATGTGTGGCCATGATTTGGATAGCCACACACCTCTCTATATAAGGTGCCACAGTTGACAGTGCATGTCAGAGCAAAAACCAAACCATGAGGTTGAAGGAATTGTCTGTAGGGCTCCGAGACAGGATTGTGTTGGGGCACAAATCTGAGGAAGGATACCAAAAAAATCTATGAGTCATTGAAGGTCCCCAAAAACACAGTAGCCTCCATTATTCTTAACCTCTTACACCTATGGTGGCGCTATTTCATTTTTGGAAGAAAAACGTTCCCGTTTTAAACAAGATATTTTGTCACAAAAAGATGCTCGACTATGCATATAATTGCTACTGTTCGAAAGAAAACACTCTGACGTGTCCAGAAATACAAATATCTTCTCTGTGCGTGCCCTTTAACGTGAGCTTCAGGCAAAACCAAGATGACTTGGCATCCAGGAAATGACAAGGATTTTTGAGGCTCTGTCTTTCATGATCTCCTTATATGGCTGTGAACGCAAGAGGAATGAGTCTGCCCTTTCTGTCGTTTCCCCAAGGTGTCTGCAGCATTGTGACGTATTTGTAGGCAGATCATTGGAAGATTGACCATAAGAGACCACATTTACCACGTGTCCGCCCGGTGTCCTGCGCCGAAATTGGTGCGCAAAAGTCACCTGCCAGTATTTTTCCATGGGGCACAGAGAGAGAAGCAAGCTTCCACGAACTGCATGTCAATGAAGAGATATGTGAAAAAACACCTTGAGGATTGATTCCAAACAACGTTTGCCATGTTTCGGTCGATATTATGTAGTTAATCCGGAAAAAGTTTCACGTTGTAGGTGACTGCATTTTCGGTTCGTTTCGGTAGCCAGGCGCAATGTAGAAAACGGAACGATTTCTCCTACACACAGACGCTTTCAGGAAACACTGCGCATCTGGTATGTGGCTGGGAGTCTCCTCATTGAAAACATCAGAAGCTCTTCAAAGGTAAATGATTTTATTTATTTGGTTATCTGGCTTTTGTGAAAATGTTGCGTGCTACATGCTACACAAAATGCTATGCTAGCTTAGCATACTCTTACACAAATTAGTCAATTTCTATGGTTCAAAAGCATATTTTGAAAATCTGAGATGACAGTGTTGTTAAGAAAAGGCTAAGCTTGAGAGCAAACGCATTATTTTAATTTTATTTGCAATTTTCAGAAATCGTTAACGTTGCGTTATGCTAATGAGCCTGAGGCTTAGTCACAATCCCGGATCCGGGATGGGGAGTTTCAAGAGGTTTAAAAGGAAGACGTTTGGAACCACCAAGACTCTTCCTAGAGCTGGTTGCACGGCCAAACTGATCAATCGGGGAATAAGGGCCTTGATCAGGGAGGTGACCAAGAACCCAATGGTCACTCTGACAGAGTGTTTTCTATCCAAATCTACCAATTATATGAACATACTATCTTCTGGGCACGAGTAACAGGTAGTTTCCTTTGGGCACGCATTTAAATCCGGACGTGAAAAAATTGCCCCCTACCCAAAGGGTGCTGAATACAAAGTGTTATTTGAAGAAGATCCAACACAATACATTACTAAGCACCATCCTTCTTATTTTGAAGCATGGTGGTGGTGACTGTATCATGATATGGGTATGCTTGTCATCTGCAAGGACAGTGGAGTTTTTTTGGGTAAATATAAACGGACTGGGGCTAAGCACAGGCAAATTCGTAGAGAAAAACGTGGTTGAGTCTGCTTTAAAAGACACTGGGAGACAAATTCACCTTTCAGCAGGAGAATAACCTAAAACACAATGAGATGCTTACCAAGACGAGTGGCCTAGTTACAGTTTTGACTTAAATCGACTTGAAAATCTATGGCAGTCGTTTAAAATGGCTGTGAAGCAATGATCAACAACCAACTTGACAGAGCTTGAAGACTTTTTATATGAATAATGTGCAAATATTGTACAATCCACGTGTGTAAAGCTCTTAGAAACATACCCAGAAAGACAGGCCAATGGGTCAAACAGCTGCAATCGCTGCCAACTGTGATTGTAACATGTATTGAACAGGGGTGTGAATACTTATGTAAATGATATATTTCTGTACTTAATTTCAATACATTTGCAAAAGTTTCTAAACACATGTTTTCAATTTTGTCATTATGGGGTATTGTGTGTAGATGGGGGAGATTATTTTTAAATTATTACATTTTGAATTCCGGCTGTAACAGCAAAATGTGAAATTGGTCAAGTGGTGTTAATGGTTTCTGAAGGCACTGTACGTTTTTGCTTGACATTAAGGGAATGTTCTCCTAACACCAAAACATGTTAAAAAGGTTCTCAGATGTTTTTTCAATTCAATTATAATTGTCACATGCACCGAATACAACAGGTAGACCTTACAGTGAAATGCTTACTTACAAGCCCTTAACCAACAATGCTTTCAGAAGTCTTAAGAAAACATATATAGAATGTTTGCTACTGGGACAACTGGACACAAACATTACGGGTAACATTACAGAAAACGTTCTCTTTCCCTAGAATTGTTAGCCGGGTAGACATCAGAGGAACCCCCATGACACTGCTTTTTGCCAGGTTTTGCCTATCCTAAGTTAATGCAACATTTTATCCATTATTTCCAATCAGGTTTTGGCCAAAGTAAGTAACTCAAGCTCCCATTTTTCCCGGCATTTTCCAATGCAAACAGGGGTTTGATTTAGGTGGAGCTGTTAATTGTTCTGTGATGGTCTTAGTGAAAGCCTAGGGCTGGCTGCTGGGTAGCTCTGTGGGGTCCTTCTCTCTCTGATGGAGCAGACCCCTGGTTCTGTGTAATGGTAGAGGCCACAGAGAGTCAGGGGTGGAGAAGGGAGTGAAGGGTTGTCTTTGGCTCACAGAGTTCTGAGAGTCAGTGGACATGTTAATAGGGTATTGGGCTGTCCAGGGACACATCAGACCCAGCCTTAGAGCTTGGCACTTGTTGTGCAGAGGAGCTGTAGAGATTTGGTCAACTAGGCTGATATGTTTATTATGACTGTGGCCCTACAGGCTCTGTCTGTTTTTCCAGATTGTGTTGAAGCTAAGTTGATCAGATCTGTGCTAAAATGCTTGAGTCCTCTAAAATATTATATGTTGCAAAAGAATTGGAACTTGGCCACTGCTTACTTCAGTGTGACATCAAATGATTGGATTTTAGAAAAACATATCTGAGGAAACGAAGGAAATAGTTTTTCTCGCACCGCTGGCATTTATGAAGGGGAGTGTGAGGGAGGGAGAAAGTTCTAACCATCATATCTCCTAAGCCCCGGTGCTGTGGTAGGTTTATGGAAAACTACTTGGAGAACTCCAGACAGCTAACGCTTGCCAGAATCTGTGCTGAGTCCAAAAGGAATTCATTTTAATATTAGAGAGAGTTGACCCTGACGTGCAATTTAGGCCAGAGCCCCGTATAAATCTATCCCAGAAGCCTCTACTTCCGCCCAGCAGGGACCCTGAAACCTGGAAACAACCAGAGCGGAGTGTCTGAAATATCCATTGGCCAATTATCTCTCTCGCCCTGCTTGAGGCTTGAAGCTCAATAAAACCCTCTCTGAGATGTGCTGAGGTTTTTCTTGTCTTAACCGGGTGCTCCAACGCATCCCCACTGACTTACAGTTAAAAGGTGCAGCACATCTCTATTTCATCATCACCTGTTCCAGGTATGCTATATTACACAACAGTTGTGGTGTATATTAACCCTCAGGCTCAGAAACAGGTCTGCATTATTCATTATTGTAACACGCAACGCTGTTGCCAATGACTGTGTCTGTTCTCATGTTTACACACCATTAGCCTAGCCTAGCATAAACAACCTCTGTCTTCCAGTCAAACGTCATAGTCTGGAGTGAGAGTGCAGTATGGAATGAGAGTGACACACAGAACAAAGTGAATCCCATGAGATTCAGTAAATACCTGATATAATATCTCTATCTGCTATGACTAGATTATATCTGATGTTCATCATGACCACCCAGCTGCCTCTGCTGATTAGGTAAATAACACAGCTAAAAAGTGGTAGCTGTCACACACCTTTGGAGTTAAAAATCAAATCAAATCCAATTTTATTGATCACATACACATGGTTAGCAGATGTTAATGCGAGTGTAGCGAAATGCTTGTTCTTCTAGTTCCGACCATGCAGTAATATCTAACAAGTGATCTAACAATTTCACAACAAAAGGAATGAATAAGAATATGTACATACAGTGGGGAGAACACGTATTTGATAACCTTCAAAATCAGCAGTGTTTCCTACTTACAAAGCATGTAGAGGTCTGTCATTGTTTATCATAGATACACTTCAACTGTGAGATACGGAATCTGAAACAAAAATCCAGAAAATCACATTGTATGATTTTTAAGTCATTCATTTGCATTTTATTGCATGACATAAGTATTTCATACATCAGAAAAGCAGACCTTAATATTTGGTACAGAAACCTTTGTTTGCAATTACAGAGATCATACGTTTCCTGTAGTTCTTGATCAGGTTTACACACAATGCAGCAGGGATTTTGGCCCACTCCTCCATACAGACCTTCTCCAGATCCTTCAGGTTTTGGGGCTGTCACTGGGCCAAAGGGACTTTCAGCTCTCTCCAAAGATTTTCTATTGGGTTTAGGTCTGGAGACTGGCTAGGCCACTCCAGGACCTTGAGATGCTTCTCACGGTGCCACTCCTTAGTTGCCCTGGCTGTGTGTTTCGGGTCGTTGTCATGCTGGAAGACCCAGCCACGACCCATCTTCAATGCTCTTACTGAGGGAAGGAGGTTGTTGGCCAAGATCTAGCGATACATGGCCCCATCCATCCTCCCCTCAATACGGTGCAGTGGTCTTGTCCCCTTTGCAGAAAAGCATCCCCAAAGAATGATGTTTCCACCTCCATGCTTCACGGTTGGGATGGTGTTCTTGGGGTTGTACTCATCCTTCTTCTTCCTCCAAACACGGCGAGTGGAGTTTGGACCAAAAAGCTCTATTTTTGTCTCATCAGACCACATGACCTTCTCCCATTCCTCCTCTGGATCATCGAGATGGTCATTGGCAAATTTCAGACAGGCCTGGACATGCGCTGGCTTGAGCAGGAGGACATTGCATCCATGACGGCGTAGTGTGTTACTAATGGTTTTCTTTGAGACTGTGGCCCCAGCTCTCTTCAGGTCATTGACCAGATCCTGCCGTGTAGTTCTGGGCTGATCCCTCACCTTCCTCATGATCATTGATGCCCCACGAGGTGAGATCTTGCATGGAGCCCCAGACCGAGGGGGATTGACCGTCATCTTGAACTTCATCCAGTTTCTAATAATTGCGTCAACAGTTGTTGCCTGTGAGAGCCGGAATTCTTACTGGTTGATAGGTGATCAAATACTTATGTCATACTATAAAATGCTAATTAATTACTTAAAAATCATACAATGTGATTTTCTGGATTTTTGTTTTAGATTCCGTCTCTCACAGTTGAAGTGTACCTATGATAAAAAATACAGACCTTTGCATGCTTTGTAAGTAGGAAAACCTGCAAAATCGGCAGTGTATCAAATACTTCTCCCCACTGTATAAAGGTTTTGACCCTGACACGTTTCTAAGTGTATAAACGAAGCTCTGACTCTTCCACCTGCTTTGCTGTAGAGGTGATACCGCGGCCTGTTGTCATGCTGCCTCTGGCCAGAGAAGCTAGAGGAACTGTGACTGTGCATCCTGGAATGAGGAAAGTAAACATTTTTACCACAGAATTACAGCTGCCTGCCAGGGGAAAAAAGCTGCAGCGACAAATTATGACAGAGTGACTAAGAGTAAGCTCAGACTTGGCCTAGGCGAATCATGATGGATTGTGTTAGCTAAGTTGAATAGTATATTCATAATAAACTCGGCAAAAAAAGAAACGTCCCTTTTTCAGGACCCTGTCTTTCAAAGATAATTCGTAAAAATCCAAATACCTTCACAGATCTTCATTGTAAAGGGTTTAAACACTGTTTCCCATGCTTGTTCAATGAACCATCAACAATTAATTAACATGCACCTGTGGAATGGTCGTTAAGACACTAACAGCTTACAGGCAGTAGGCAGTTAAGGCCGCAGTTATGAAAACTTAGGACACTAAAGAGGCCTTTCTACTGACTCTGAAAGAAAGAAATATGCCCAGGGTCGCCTCTCATCTGCGTGAACGTGCCTTAGGCATGCTGCAAGCAGGCATGATGTTGTACCAGTCAGCTCCTGACTTCACCAGATGTTGTCCCAGTTAGCTCCAGTCTGCACCAGATGTTGTCCCAGTTAGCTCCAGTCTGCATCAGATGTTATCCCAGTTAGCTCCAGACTTCACCAGATGTTGCCCCAGTCAGCTCCAGTCCTCACCAGATGTTGTCCCAGTGAGCCCCAGTCTTCATCAGATGTTGTCCCCGTTAGCTCCAGTCTGCACCAGATGTTGTCCCAGTTAGCTCCAGTCTGCACCAGATGTTGTCCCCGTTAGCTCCAGTCTGCACCAGATGTTGTCCCAGTTAGCTCCAGTCTGCACCAGATGTTGTCCCAGTTAGCTCCAGTCTGCACCAGATGTTGTCCCAGTTAGCTCCAGTCTGCACCAGATGTTGTCCCAGTTAGCTCCAGTCTGCACCAGATGTTGTCCCAGTTAGCTCCAGTCTGCACCAGATGTTGTCCCAGTTAGCTCCAGTCTGCACCAGATGTTGTCCCAGTTAGCTCCAGTCTGCACCAGATGTTGTTCCAGTTAGCTCCAGTCTGCACCAGATGTTGTCCCAGTTAGCTCCAGTCTGCACCAGATGTTGTCCCAGTTAGCTCCAGTCTGCACCAGATGTTGTCCCAGTTATCTCCAGTCTTCACCATATGTTGTCCCAGTTAGATCCAGTCTGCACCAGATGTTGTCCCAGTTAGATCCAGTCTGCACCAGATGTTGTCCCAGTCAGCTCCAGTCTGCACCAGATGTTGTCCCAGTTAGCTCCAGTCTGCACCAGATGTTGTCCCAGTTAGCTCCAGTCTGCACCAGATGTTGTCCCAGTTAGCTCCAGTCTGCACCAGATGTTGTCCCAGTTAGCTCCAGTCTGCACCATATGTTGTCCCAGTCTGCACCAGATGTTGTCCCAGTTAGCTCCAGTCTGCACCAGATGTTGTCCCAGTTAGCTCCAGTCTGCACCAGATGTTGTTCCAGTTAGCTCCAGTCTGCACCAGATGTTGTCCCAGTTAGCTCCAGTCTGCACCAGATGTTGTCCCAGTTAGCTCCAGTCTGCACCAGATGTTGTCCCAGTTATCTCCAGTCTTCACCATATGTTGTCCCAGTTAGATCCAGTCTGCACCAGATGTTGTCCCAGTTAGATCCAGTCTGCACCAGATGTTGTCCCAGTCAGCTCCAGTCTGCACCAGATGTTGTCCCAGTCAGCTCCAGTCTGCACCAGATGTTGTCCCAGTTAGCTCCAGTCTGCACCAGATGTTGTCCCAGTTAGCTCCAGTCTGCACCAGATGTTGTCCCAGTCAGCTCCAGTCTGCACCAGATGTTGTCCCAGTTAGCTCCAGTCTGCACCAGATGTTGTCCCAGTTAGCTCCAGTCTGCACCAGATGTTGTCCCAGTTAGCTCCAGTCTGCACCAGATGTTGTCCCAGTTAGCTCCAGTCTGCACCAGATGTTGTTCCAGTTAGCTCCAGTCTGCACCAGATGTTGTCCCAGTTAGCTCCAGTCTGCACCAGATGTTGTCCCAGTTAGCTCCAGTCTGCACCAGATGTTGTCCCAGTTATCTCCAGTCTTCACCATATGTTGTCCCAGTTAGATCCAGTCTGAACCAGATGTTGTCCCAGTTAGATCCAGTCTGCACCAGATGTTGTCCCAGTCAGCTCCAGTCTGCACCAGATGTTGTCCCAGTTAGCTCCAGTCTGCACCAGATGTTGTCCCAGTTAGCTCCAGTCTGCACCAGATGTTGTCCCAGTCAGCTCCAGTCTGCACCAGATGTTGTCCCAGTTAGCTCCAGTCTGCACCAGATGTTGTCCCAGTTAGCTCCAGTCTGCACCAGATGTTGTCCCAGTTAGCTCCAGTCTGCTTCATGCACTTCAGGGGGCGTGGCTTACTAGTGCACGTGCTTCACACATTGTTTACTTTAGCAGCCAGCTTATTTTTTTCTGTTTATTATTATTAGTTTTTTTTGTATTGCCATCTACAAGGGGTGCATATTCCATGTATATTGGCCAATTGAACTTGCAACATGGCCTTTAAGGTGGCTGTGAGTGGCAGTGTTGCCCTCAGGTGGGAGGTTAGTGTTACAGGAGTGTTTCCTTTCCCAGGCACAGTTCAGGGGACAGAGGGTGTAAATCTCACTACCCCAGGGGGTAGCTGCAGCCCTGCAGGGGGTAGCTGCAGCCCCAGGGGGTAGCTGCAGCCCTGCCTGCCATTGTTCCACAGAGTGGGGGGAGAGGGGCAGTACAGCAGGTGGATGAGCAAGCCTGGAGGGAGGAGGAGAGGGGGAGGGTAAAGGGAAGGTGGGTGAATCTGAGATGCCTACACCTCACCTGAAGGCGGGGTGGTTACCCCGAGAGATGAGCTGTCACTCACAGGTACTGCAGGGCTGCTATTCCCAGGCCCTGTGAGGTAAGGAGGGGAAAAGGGAGAGAGAGAGGAGAGATAGTGTCCTCACATAAGCTGCTATCTGACACTGATATGTCTGAAACTGTACATCCTTCCATCCTGCTCCTCACCTCATTTCACATCAACTTCACCAACACATTAATACCAAGAACCTCCAGAAACACACAGTCAAAAATTGACAGTAAAGTTGCATTCTGAAAAATGCATAGATAGTAAAGCCTGTCATTGAGTTTTCATTGTAACCATTCATATTACTAAAGACTGAAGAGAGAGGATTGTCCAGACTACTGTTATGATTTTAACATCTTGGGTGGGATATTCTTTCCATTGCGCTGGTAGTATGATTTCTAATATATGATTATGTGTGTGTGTGTGTGTGTTTGTACGGCTGGGTGGGGTGTTTCCCAAAAGAGCATTGTCAGTGTCATGTTTCCCGCTCATGTCTGTGGCTGACCCATTGGGACCTGCTACTGGAGCTCAGAGCCAGATCTGGCTACACAGATCTGTGTGTGCTGGCAAAGGGGGCGATGCATTTATACAATTGTGTGTTTGTCTCCACATCCCAAAAACAACTGGCCATGACCACAACATGTCTGTCCCTTCAGTGATAAGATACTGATAAATGTGCACTGATACTTGACACTTTAAATTAAACAGAATCCTTGCCCTCTGTATATCAAGACTGTGGGGTCTGGAATTATTGGATTCCTTGATAAAGATAGTCAAAAAAGACTATAAAAGAGATGCTACAAATTCTGAGCTATATTGTAGGCTACATTTATTTTTAAGTATATTATTTTATACTAATATAATTTCTCAGAGAAAAAAAGTTAATTGTCGTTATCTGTACAAGGGGAGGTCCTGGAGTGTTGAAACAAGAGATCCAATAATTCGTTAGAGATTTTTTTTGTTTTTGTTAAGCAAAATCTCCTTCTCTGAGCAATTGTATTAGTATAAAATAATATTTTTCTTTCAGTATTTGTATTATTTATGTATTATGTATCATTTTTTTGCTCTTCTTTATCAAGGGATCCAATAATTCCAGACCCCACTGTACATCCACTAGGCATGAAGCACGATTGCAAAGCCACGTCCTATGGAGATGTGAGTGAACAATCTCTCTCACCAGCTGCTTGAAGCCCTCACTGGGTGTATGTGTTTTAGAGCAGTACCTCCTCTGGTACTCTTATACTGGTCACGTTACCACAGGCTGTTCCCTTCTCGCCTCTCCTCGTCGTTACACCACTGTAACTCGATACGAACACGCAGAGTGATTATTTAACATGTTTACTTTCACAAGCAGGTCTCTTCGTTCTCCACTCTTCCCTCTCCTCACCCCTCCATTGTTGTGAGAGAAAGAGCAGACATCCCTGATCATGCAGACCAGCCAGGGTGAAGTTGGATTAGCCTGTTGGGGTGTGGGGTCCATTTCAGGATAACAAATACTGTTTTTCCCCACTATACAGAAGCCATGATGAATGTTAGTCCTATGAATGACACATCTACAATATAATAACTGCATGCATTTTACTGCAGTTTACTGCATGCATGTTATGGCGTAACTTGTTGGTTGTGATCCATTGAGAATAGGTATTGGTGGTGTGATGAGAGGTTGATAGATGAAAGCTCATAGAGAGCCCTGGTGTTCATGAAGAATAAAGTGTTCAGGAAATGTGTTCTTTTTAGGGGTGTGTGTGTGTGTGTGTGTGTGTGTGTGTGTGTGTGTGTGTGTGTGTGGGGTGTGTGTGTGTGTGTGTGTGTGTGTGTGTGTGTGTGTGTGCAGTGGTGTTAACTAAGTAAGTACTACTTAAGTAGTTTTTTGGGTAGCTGTACTTTACTATTTAAACATTTGATACTTTTACTTTCACTTAACTACATCCCTAAAGAAAATATATAATTTTTACTCCATACATCTTTCCTGACACCCAAAGTGCTAGTTACTTTTAGAATATTCAGGCAGGACAGCAATATGGTCCAATGCACACACCTATCAATTTAACGCCTTGTCATCCCTACTGCTTCTGATCTGGCAGACTCACTAAACACAAATCATGTAAATGATATCTGAGTGTTGGAGTGTACCCCTGGCTGTCTGAAAAAAATGGAGTTGTCTTGTTTGTTTAATATAATGAATTTGATGTATAGCATTTACTTTAACTTTTACTCAACTATAACAATTTAAAACTTTTCCCCACGACTATACTGAAGTACACTTAAAACCAGATGCTTTTAGACTTTTACTCAAGTAATACTTTACTGAGTGACTTTCACTTTTAGTTGAGTGATTTTCTATTAATGCCCATAACTTTACATTTACTTAAGAATTAACTACTTTTTCCACCACCGCGCGTGTGTGTGTGTGTGTGTGTGTGTGTGTGTGTGTGTGTTATCAGATCATAGATGTGTTCAGTGTTTAATAAATTAAGTGCTGAGTTAATCTTCTAACGGACTACATGCTGAGGCCACAGCCTGGTTCCAGCCTGCCTAACCAGGGCCACCTCCCCTCCAGTACCCAGCCCTGGCCTGGCACGGGCCACCTCCCATCCACTACCCAGCCCTGGCCTGGCACGGGCCACCTCCCCTCCAGTACCCAGCCCTGGCCTGGCACGGGCCACCTCCCCTCCAGTACCCAGCCCTGGCCTGGCACGGGCCACCTCCTATCCACTACCCAGCCCTGGCCTGGCACGGGCCACCTCCCATCCACTACCCAGCCCTGGTCTGGCACGGGCCACCTCCCATCCACTACCCAGCCCTGGCCTGGCACGGGCCACCTCCCATCCAGTACCCAGCCCTGGCCTGGCACGGGCCACCTCCCCTCCAGTACCCAGCCCTGGCCTGGCACGGGCCACCTCCCATCCACTACCCAGCCCTGGCCTGGCACGGGCCACCAAACCCTCCACTACCCAGCCCTGGCCTGGCACGGGCCACCTCCCCTCCAGTACCCAGCCCTGGCCTGGCACGGGCCACCTCCCATCCACTACCCAGCCCTGGCCTGGCACGGGCCACCAAACCCTCCACTACCCAGCCCTGGCCTGGCACGGGCCACCTCCCCTCCAGTACCCAGCCCTGGCCTGGCACGGGCCACCTCCCATCCACTACCCAGCCCTGGCCTGGCACGGGCCACCAAACCCTCCACTACCCAGCCCTGGCCTGGCACTGGCCACCAAACCCTCCACTACCCAGCCCTGGCCTGGCACGGGCCACCAAACCCTCCACTACCCAGCCCTGGCCTGGCACGGACCACCTCCCCTCCACTACCCAGCCCTGGCCTGGCACGGGCCACCAAACCCTCCACTACCCAGCCCTGGCCTGGCACGGGCCACCTCCCCTCCACTACCCAGCCCTGGCCTGGCACGGGCCACCTCCCATCCACTACCCAGCCCTGGCCTGGCACGGGCCACCAAACCCTCCACTACCCAGCCCTGGCCTGGCACGGCCACCAAACCCTCCACTACCCAGCCCTGGCCTGGCACGGGCCACCAAACCCTCCACTACCCAGCCCTGGCCTGGCACGGGCCACCAAACCCTCCACTACCCAGCCCTGGCCTGGCACGGGCCACCAAACCCTCCACTACCCAGCCCTGGCCTGGCACGGGCCACCAAACCCTCCACTACCCAGCCCTGGCCTGGCACGGGCCACCAAACCCTCCACTACCCAGCCCTGGCCTGGCACGGGCCACCAAACCCAACACTACCCAGCCCTGGCCTGGCACGGGCCACCAAACCCAACACTACCCAGCCCTGGCCTGGCACGGGCCACCAAACCCTCCACTACCCAGCCCTGGCCTGGCACGGGCCACCAAACCCTCCACTACCCAGCCCTGGCCTGGCACGGGCCACCAAACCCTCCACTACCCAGCCCTGGCCTGGCACGGGCCACCAAACCGTCCACTACTCAGCCCTGGCCTGACATTCCTCTTCTCCAAGAAATGGAGGCATTAGTGGCCCCCTCACTTCAACCTGCTCCCCAGGCTCGCAGTAAGCCCCTCTAATTTAGCACCTTCCAGGCCCAGGCCTGACTGGCACCTGAGGGATAGGGCTCTTGACTGGCCAGTCTGGGCACCATAGCCCAGACCCAGAACCCCAGGCTGGTTTGGCTTTCAGCATTAGGAAGACTTACAGGGTCTGAAGGGACATATAGAAACCCCACCAGGGGAACAGGACTGCAACGAGGGACAGAGAGGAGGTGGCAGTGGAAAAGCCTTATGATCCATCACATGGTGCTGTTACGATAGGTCTTGACTCTTCCAATGTGAGCTCCATTTAACTGGCATAATGTGCCATGGGTTCCTTTCTAAAAAGAGATGTCTAATGTTAGCTGAGTTGTTAAGATGTGGTTGCAGCATAGCTAGCCAGCAGAATAAGATGACATCTGTAAACCACATGCACATTGACCCACTCACTCCATGTGGCTGTAGGCTGGGATTCAATCTGATTCCGCTTCCTAGCGTGCTTGACATTTAAAGGTCATTTCCATTTGATCTGACATATTAAGTGTTTATCATTAATTAGATCTCCGTGAACACGGGAACATCGCCTTTAAAAGCTGGATTGTCAACAGAGTGCAATTGGGTTGGATCCAAGCTTTAGTTTAGATTCCTGGCTCTTTCCCCAAAAATGAATTGTCCTCTTATCAAGGTGCTTAAAGGGGAATTTGTAATCCTAGGGATTTCTAAGTCAATGAGATGTGTCCTACACAAAATTGGCCACGAAGACGGTAGTACTGGGCTACACTTGCCGAAAGAAACACCATACGATAGCTTCCAGTGTGTTGATGGGGGGGGGGGGACATCTGAAAATAAATGTAGTCCTGCTTTGTGGCATTACACTTATCCTCTGTTATACTGATCACACTATGTATTTGTGAGAGTAGATATGGTTGTCCTTGTTTGATAGAGCTATTGGACTTCTTTCAGAGACAAAGTATGTAACGTCAAGGAAAAACAGTATTTGTTCAGCCAATAGGTCCTGTTGGGTGTGTTTGTTGGCAGACCTCTCTCTCTTTCAATCTCTTTTTCACACTCTCTTTCTCTACTCTATCAGGCACTGCTGTAGCACATATAAAAGCATCCTGGCTGTCAGACAATATTGGAGAGGCTTCCTGTTGAAGTATGTTCAGGCATGACTAGTCTGGCAGACTTTCTCTTCAGCTAGGATGAACTCTCGTTGACACTCCGACAAGTGTGTCTATGTCTCGGATAGCAGCCTTCTTATGACTGCGGCTACAAACGTAAGATAGAACAGGACACCTGGGTTACTGCTGGGTTACACACCACTCCTGAGAATGACAGGACATCTGGGTTACTGCTGGGTTACACAACCATCCGGAGAATGACAGGACATCTGGGTTACTGCTGGGTTACACAACCATCCTGAGAATGAAAGGACATCTGGGTTACTGCTGGGTTACACAACCATCCTGAGAATGACAGGACATCTGGGTTACTGCTGGATTACACAACCATCCTGAGAATGAAAGGACATCTGGGTTACTGCTGGGTTACACAACCATCCGGAGAATGACAGGACATCTGGGTTACTGCTGGGTTACACAACCATCCTGAGAATGAAAGGACATCTGGGTTACTGCTGGGTTACACAACCATCCGGAGAATGACAGGACATCTGAGTTACTGCTGGATTACACACTCATCCTGAGAATGACAGGACATCTGGGTTACTGCTGGATTACACACTCATCCTGAGAATGACAGGACATCTGGGTTACTGCTGGGTTACACGCTCATCCTGAGAATGACAGGACATCTGGGTTACTGCTGGGTTACACAACCATCCTGAGAATGACACGACATCTGGGTTACACACTCATCCTGAGAATGACACGACACGACATCTGGGTTACACACTCATCCTGAGAATGACAGGACATCTGGGTTACTGCTGGGTTACACGCTCATCCTGAGAATGACAGGACATCTGGGTTACTGCTGGGTTACACAACCATCCTGAGAATGACACGACATCTGGGTTACACACTCATCCTGAGAATGACACGACATCTGGGTTACACACTCATCCTGAGAATGACAGGACATCTGGGTTACTGCTGGGTTACACGCTCATCCTGAGAATGACAGGACATCTGCGTTACTGCTGGGTTACACACTCATCCTGAGAATGACACGACATCTGGGTTACTGCTGGGTTACACGCTCATCCTGAGAATGACAGGACATCTGGGTTACTGCTGGGTTACACACTCATCCTGAGAATGACACGACATCTGGGTTACTGCTGGGTTACACACTCATCCTGAGAATGACAGGACATCTGGGTTACTGCTGGGTTACACGCTCATCCTGAGAATGACAGGACATCTGGGTTACTGCTGGGTTACACGCTCATCCTGAGAATGACACGACATCTGGGTTACTGCTGGGTTACACACTCATCCTGAGAATGACAGGACATCTGGGTTACTGCTGGGTTACACGCTCATCCTGAGAATGACAGGACATCTGGGTTACACACTCATCCTGAGAATGACAGGACATCTGGGTTACTGCTGGGTTACACGCTCATCCTGAGAATGACACGACATCTGGGTTACACACTCATCCTGAGAATGACAGGTCACCTGTGATACTTCTGGGTTACACAAAGAGGAAAATAATAAATACTGAGAATGACAGGAAACCGCAGAGACAACAGGAAGAGAGTGAAAGGTACCGCGGGGGCCAAAAGAAGCACATTGTAATGCAACAGACAAAACCTGTTGATTAATCATAGACTTCACTGATCATGATATGAGTAAATAATGTCGGTTAGTTACAGCCTTTACCAAATGTGATATGAATAAATAATACTAGATAGTCGTAGCCTTTACTAAATGTGATATGAATAAATAATGCCGGTCAGTCGAAGCCTTCACTGAATGTGATACTGTCACACCCTGAACATAGAGAGCCTTGTTGTCAGGACCCGGTTTTGAACCTGGGTCTCCGGAGTGAGAAACAGTCACTTAACCAACTGAGCCACGAATAGACAGCAGAACCCAGAAGATGAGGCAGACACAGCAGTACTTAAGACGGTGTATTTAATAAAGAAAAAATCCTAAAATACAAAAAAAGGCAAATCCTAAAGGTGGTAGGAAAAACACAAAAAGACCTCAAAAGAAACTCACCAAAAATAAACAAAAACAAAAAACAGAATACCACAAGAACTTCACCCGGAATCGACAAGAGCACACAGAACACTAGGGCAGGGTGCTAACATACAAACACAGAGCACAGAACTGAGGGAAACAAAGGGTTTAAATACAAACAGGGGAAACGAGACACAGGTGCAAATAATAATGGGGATCAAGGGAAAAACATAGGGACAAAAATCACAATGGGGACATCTACTGACCAAAACCCGGAACAACCCTGGCCAAATCCTGACAGAATCCCCCCCCTAGGAACGGCTCCTGACGTTCCTACCAGCTTTTTCAGGGTGGAGGACCCTGAACTGACGAATGAGGTCAGGGTCCAGGATGTCTTTGGCAGGAACCCAGGAGCGCTCCTCAGGACCGTAGCCTTCCCAGTCCACCAGATACTGCCAGGACCGCTGCACCCGGCGGGAATCCAGTATCCGGTGGACGGTATAAGCCGGCTGGCCTCCAATGACACGAGGCGGAGGGGGAGGTCTGTCTGCCGGGACAAGGGGAGAAAAAACAACAGGTTTTAACAATGACACATGAAATGTGGGATTAATCTTAAGGGATCTGGGTAAGTGTAGGCGATAAGAAACTGGGTTAACTCTCCTGGCAACCTTGAAGGGACCGATGTATTTTTGGGACAGCTTGCGAGACTCCACCCGTAGAGGTAAGTCTCTTGTGGAAAGCCAGACTCTCTGGCCGGGACGCAGGGTAGGCCCGGGACGGCGACGTCTGTTGGCTTGTTGTTGATACCTCTGTGAGGAACGCATCAGATTAAGACGGGTCTTCCTCCACATAAGCCGACAGCGTCTGACGAACCTCAAGGCTGAAGGCACTCTGACTTCTGCCTCCTGGTCCGGGAACAATGGAGGAGCATAGCCAAACTGACACTCGTGCGGGGACATACCAGTGGAGGAGGAGCGCAAGGTGTTGTGCGCGTATTCGGCCCAAACAATAAAGGATGACCATGTGGACGGGTTGTCACGAGTCATACATCGGAGGGTGGTTTCCAGCTCTTGATTCATCCTCTCTGTTTGGCCGTTGGACTCCGGATGGTACCCTGAAGATAGACTGGCAGAAGCCCCCATGAGTTGGCAGAAGGCCTTCCAAAACCTTGAGGCGAACTGGGGACCTCTGTCAGAAACCACATCTTGAGGAATGCCGAAGACTCGGAACACATGATTAATTACCAACTCAGCCGTTTCCTTGGCAGAAGGTAACTTAGTCAGAGGGACGAACCTGGCCGCCTTTGAAAACCTGTCGATTATGACTAGGATAGTAGTATTGCCATGGGATGGAGGAAGTCCAGTAATAAAGTCCAATGAGATATGGGACCAGGGTCTGTGGGGAACAGGTAAAGGGTGAAGGAGTCCTTGAGGGCGGAGGTGAGAAGATTTGCCCTGGCAGCACACGGGGCAGGCATTGACGAAAGTGGCAACGTCTTCTCTTATGGTAGGCCACCAGAACTTACGCTGGATGAACTCCAAGGTGCGACCTACGCCCGGATGACAGGTGAGGCGAGAGGAGTGCCCCCACAGAAGGACCTGAGTCCTCACTGCCTTGGGGACAAACAACCGATTGGCAGGGCCTCCTTTAGGGTCCGGTTCGCTAGCTTGAGCACGTCTCACGGTATCCTCAACTTGCCACGAGATCGGAGCCACAATCTTAGCAGCAGGAAGGACAGGCATGTCCGTGTCATCTCGAATGGCAGGAGCGTAGACTCGGGACAGGGCATCCGGTTTGAGATTCTTCGACCCGGGCCGATAGGTGAGCATAAACTGGAATCGATTGAAGAAAAGAGACCATCTAGCTTGTCTAGAGTTCAATCGCTTCGCCTGCTGGATATACTCCAGATTTTTGTGGTCCGTAAGCACTTGAAACGGGTGAGAAGCCCCCTCGAGCCAGTGTCTCCATTCCTTCAATGCCATCTTAACCGCTAGGAGTTCACGATCCCCCACATCGTAGTTCCTCTCAGTCGGGGTAAGCCGGTGTGAGAAGAAAGCGCACGGATGAAGCTTCTTGTCTTCACCCTCTGAGACAGGACAGCTCCAACACCAACCTCTGATGCGTCTACCTCCACCACAAATGGTTCATCCGTAGTCGGTAGTATCAGGATGGGAGCAGAGAGGACGCGCTGCTTGAGTCCTTGGAAGGCCGTCTCAGCTTCTCTTCCCCACAAAAACCTTGCATTGCCACCTTTGGTTAAAGCTGAGAGAGGAGCTGCCACCAAACTGAAGTTCTTGATGAACTTGCGGTAAAAGTTTGTGAAGCCCAGGAAACGCTGAACATCCTTAACGGATTTGGGGTGGGCCAATCCGCTACCGCCCCTACCTTCCTAGGGTCCATTTGGACTCGACCGGGTTCCACTACAAATCCCAGGAATTGTACTCGGGATGAATGGAATTCACATTTTTCCGGCTTAACGTACAGATGGCTGTCCAGGAGGCGTTTGAGTACTTGTCTGACATGCTTAGTGTGTTCTTGAAGGGAGCTCGAAAAGATGAGGATGTCATCCAAGTAAACGAACACAAATATGTTAAGCATATCCCTAAGCACATCGTTTATGAGCGCTTGGAACACCGCTGGGGCGTTGGTCAGGCCGAAGGGCATCACCAAGTATTCATAGTGACCAGTAGGCGTGTTGAAAGCGGTCTTCCACTCGTCACCAGGTCTGATCCGCACAAGATGGTATGCGTTCCGCAGGTCAAGCTTAGTGAAAACAACTGCTTCCTGGAGCAGCTCGAAGGCTGTGGCCATAAGGGGTAGCGGGTAACGGTTACGGACGGTTATGTCATTGAGTCCCCGGTAGTCGATGCAAGGACGTAATCCACCATCTTTCTTGGCCACAAAGAAAAACCCTGCTCCCGCCGGGGAGGTTGATGGACGCATGAGGCCTGCTTCCAGAGAGGCCTTGATGTAGGTATCCATAGCAGCTCGTTCGGGTGGAGATAGGGAAAAGATCCGACCCCTGGGGGGCAAGTGCCCGGAAACAGGTCGATGGGGCAATCGTAAGATCTATGGGGTGGTAGCATGGTGGCCCTCTGTTTGCTAAACACCAGTTTGAGGTCATGGTAACACTCGGGAACTCGGGTCAGGTCGATCGATTCTAAAGACTCGGGAGTAGAACTCGGGGAATTCTGGAAAATACAAGTAGCTTGGCACGTAGGACCCCACTGCTTGATAGTGCCCACAGACCAGTCGATGTGAGGGTTATGGCTGTGAAGCCAGGGGTATCCAAGGACGAGAGGGAACTCGGAACAGGAGATCAAATGAAAGTTCATCAATTCCTGGTGTTGTGAAACTGAAAGTCTCAAGGAGGTAGTGACATGAGTGACAAGTCCAGATCCCAAAGGGCTTCCATCCAATGTAGTAACCCTCATGGGGTCACTTAGAGGTTCAGAGGGAACGCCATTCTCCTTCGCCCAGACACCATCCATGAAGTTACCTGCGGCTCCAGAGTCTACCAAGGCTTGAAGGTGAAGCTTGTGGTTGTCCCAGAAGAGGGTGACTGGAATGAGCAGACGGGAGTTGGACGGATGGGAGGAGGTTATGTTTCCCGTTACAGTTCCCCCCGGTCTGTACGGGACAGAGCGTTTCCCTGGAGCCCGGGACACGTGGAACGGAAATGGCCCGGTTTGCCGCAATATAGACAGCGTCGCTCCCTCATCCGGCAGTCTCTCTCAGCCTGGGAGATGCGTCCAATCTGCATGGGTTCCGGTGGAGCCAGCGATGATAAAGGTGGGGACTCGGAGCTGGGACTGATAGGGGCTAGAGGTCTACGGTTGAGTTCTCTCTCTCTCAGACGCTGGTCAATGCGTGAGGGACTCGAGATTGTCCGGTGGTTCCCGAGTGGCCAGTTCATCTTGGATAGTGTCGGAAAGGCCTTTCAGAAAGCACACCGTGAGCGCCTCGTTGTTCCAGCCACTCGCTGCTGCCACCGTGCGGAAATGGATGGCATAGTCCGTCACGCTGCGCCAACCTTGATGGAGAGTCAGGAGCTGTTTGGCTGAGTCAGAACCACTGCTTGGGCCTTGAAACACTCGTTTGAATTCCTCAGCAAAGGCAGAGTAGCTGGCACAGCAGGAACTATGGGCATCCCACACAGCAGTAGCCCAGGCCAGGGCTTTTTCCGACAGCAGGGTGATGATATATGCGATCTTAGACCGGTCGGTGGGAAACGACGAGGGTTGCAGCTCAAAGGAGAGAGAACATTGAGTGAGAAAGTCTTTACAAGCACTTGGATCACCTGAGAACCGTTGGGGAGGTGGAAGACGAGGTTCAGCCAGGGGTTAACTGCCATGGGTACGTGAACCTGAGGTACTGGGACGGAAACTGTTGCCGGGGTAAGTCGATCAGATATTTGCTTAATGGAAGTCAGCATCTCCGACAGAAGATGAGAATGTCTAGCCATTAAGGCCTCTTGCTGAACCAGGGCGGCTTCGTGGCGTTGGACAGTCTCCTGGTGGTGGGACAGCGTGGCAAAAAGGTCCTGGGAACTGGCTGCCTCTGGGTTCATTTTTGGCTCTGTGTTTCTGTCAGGACCCGGTTTTGAACCTGGGTCTCCGGAGTGAGAAACAGTCACTTAACCAACTGAGCCACGAATAGACAGCAGAACCCAGAAGATGAGGCAGACACAGCAGTACTTAAGACGGTGTATTTAATAAAGAAAAAATCCTAAAATACAAAAAAAGGCAAATCCAAAAGGTGGTAGGAAAAACACAAAAAGACCTCAAAAGAAACTCACCAAAAATAAACAAAAACAAAAAACAGAATACCACAAGAACTTCACCCGGAATCGACAAGAGCACACAGAACACTAGGGCAGGGTGCTAACATACAAACACAGAGCACAGAACTGAGGGAAACAAAGGGTTTAAATACAATCAGGGGAAACGAGACACAGGTGCAAATAATAATGGGGATCAAGGGAAAAACATAGGGACAAAAAGCACAATGGGGACATCTACTGACCAAAACCCGGAACAACCCTGGCCAAATCCTGACACTTGTTATTCTCTATCTTGGTTATGTCGGGGTGTGACTAGGGGGGGTGTTCCTATCTAGGTTGTTTGTATCTCTATGTTGGCCTGGTATGGTTCCCAGGCCAGGCACGGCGGCCAACCCAGCTCCAAGGCCAGAGTCTTCCTCTGCGCCGATGCCCAGTCCAGGTCTGGCGTCCAGTCCAGCTCCAAGGCCAGAGCCTTCCTCTGCGCCGATGCCCAGTCCAGGTCTGGCGTCCAGTCCAGCTCCAAGGCCAGAGTCTTCCTCTGCGCCGATGCCCAGTCCAGGTCTGGCGTCCAGTCCCGCTCCATGGCAGGAGTCTTCCTCTGCGCTGATGCCCAGTCCAGGTCTGGCGTCCAGTCCAGCTCCAAGGCCAGAGCCTTCCTCTGCGCCGATGCCCAGTCCAGGTCTGGCGTCCAGTCCAGCTCCAAGGCCAGAGCCTTCCTCTGCGCTGATGCCCAGTCCAGGTCTGGCGTCCAGTCCCGCTCCAAGGCCAGAGCCTTCCTCTGCGCTGATGCCCAATCCGGGCACGGCATTCTACCCGGCTCCATGGCCAGACCCGTGGCCTGGGCGGAACAAAGACCCGCACCGGAGCCGCCACCGCCACTAGTCACCCCCCCCTACCCTCCCCAGTTGGTTTCAGGTTTTGTATGATGTCCCCACATGCTTCAAGATGTCCACCATTGTTCCTGTACCCAAGAAAGCAAAGGTTACGGAACTAAATGACCATCGCCCATAGTACTAACTTCTGTCATCATGAAGTGCTTTGAGTGGGTAATTAAGGATCATATCACCTCTACCTTACCTGAGTTTCTATGTATGCGGATGACTCAACACTGTACATGTCAGCTACTTCAGCAACTGAAATGTTTGCAACACTCAAAGAGCTGCAGTTAGTTTCAGAGTGGTTGGCAGGAAATAAGTTAACTCTACATATTTCTACAACTAAAAGCATTGTATTTGGAACAAAACACTAAACCTCAACTAAATCCTGTAATAAATCTTGTGGAAATTGATTAAGTTGAGATGACTAAACTCCTTGGAGTAACACTAGATTGTAAACTGTCATGGTCTAAAAATATTAATGCAGGAGTAGCTAAGATGGGGAGAAGTCTGTCCATAATAAAGCGCTGCTCTGCCTTCTTAACAACACTATCAACAAGGCAGGTCCTACAGGCCCTAGTTTTGTCGCACCTGGACTACTGTTCAGTCGTGTGGTCAGGTGCCACAAAAAAGGACATATGAAAAATGCAATTGCCTCAGAACAGAGAAGCACAGCTGGCCCCTGGATGTACACAGAGAGCTAATATTAACAATATGCATGTCACTCTCTCCTGGATGAAAGTGGAAGAGAGATTGACTTGATCACTACTTTTATTTATGAGATTTATTGACATGCTGAATGTACGGAGCTGTCTGTCTAAACTACTGGCACACAGCTCAGACACCCATACATACCCCACAAGACATGCCACAAGAGGTCTCTTCACAGTCCTTATGTCCAGATTTGACTATGGGAGGCACACAGTACTACATAGAGCCATGACTACATGGAACTCTATTCCACATCAAGTAACTGACACAGGCAATAAAATTACATTAAAAAAAACAGATTAAAAAAAACCTTATGGAACAGCGGGGACTGTGAAGCAACAAAAACATTGGCACAGACACACACACACACACACACACATGATAAAATACACACTATAAATAAACATGGATTTAGTACGTTAGATACGTATGTGGTAGTGATGGAGTAGGGGCCTGAGGGCACACAGTGTATTATGAAATCTGTGAATATATTGTAATGTTTTAAAATTGTATAAAGTGCCTTTAATTTGGCAGGACCCCAGGAAGAGTAGCTGCTGCTTTGGCAGCAGCTAATGGGGATCCATAATAAATACAAACACAAACAGTACTCTCCAAGCTCATCCTCGAGCTCGGGGCCCTGGGTCTGAACGGGGTCCTGGACTTCCTGACCTGCCACCCCCAGGGGTGTAGGTAGGAAACAACACGTCCACTTCACTGATCCTCAACACTGGGGCCCCACAAGGGTGCATACTCAGCCCCCTCCTGTATTCCCTGTTTACCCATGACTGCGTGGCCACACATACCTCCAACTCAATCATCAACTTTGCAGACGACACAACCATATTAGGCCTGATTAACAACCATGACGAGACAGCCTACAGGGAGGAGGTGTGGGCCCTGGCGGAGTGGTGCCAGGAAATGTAACCTCTCCCTCAACGTAATCAAAACGAAGGAGCTGATTGTAGATTTCAGGGAAGAACAGAGGGAGCATGACCCTATCTAAATTGATGAGACTTTAGTGGAGTCGGTGGAAAGCTTCGAGTTCCTCTATGTACACATCACCCACATCACAATCTGAAATGGTTCACCGACACAGACAGTGTGGTTAAGAAGGCACAACAGCACCTCTTCAACCTTTTTACATTTTTTTTTATTTATTTTAGTAGGCAAGTCAGTTAAGAACAATTTCTTATTTACAATGACGTCCTACACCAGCCAAACCCAGACAACACTGGGCCAAGTGTGTTCTGCCCTATGGACTCCCAATCACGGCCAGATGTGATCAGCCTATATTCAAACCAGGTACCGTAGTGACACCTCTTGCACTGAGACGCAGTGCCTTAGACCGCTGCAACACTTGGGAGCTCTCAGGGGGCTGAAGACATTTGGCTTGGCCCCTAAGACCCTCACAAACCTTTACAGATGCAAAATTGTGAGCATCCTGTTTGGCTGTATTGCCGTCTGGTACGGCAACTGCACCGCCTGCAACCGCAGGGCGGTCCAGAGGGTCTGCCCAAATTCATCACCGGGGGAAAACTACCTGCCCTCCCGGACATTTTCAGCACCAAATGTCACAGGGAGACCAAAAAGATCATCAAGGACATCAACCACCTGAGCCACAGCCTGTTCACCCTGCTATCATCTATAAGGCGAGGTCAGTACAGGTTCATCAAAGCTGGGACCGAGAGACTGAAAAACAGCTTCTATCTCAAGGCCATCAGACTGTTAAAAAAGCCATCACGAGTCGTCTACCACCCTGTCACTCAACCCTGCACCTTAGAGGCTGCTGCCCTACATACTTGGGATCACTGGTCACTTTAATAATGGAACACTAGTCATTTTAATAATGTTTGTATGCTGCTTTACTCATCTCATATCTATATACTGTATTCTATTCCACTATATTTTAGTCAATGCCACTCCATATTGCTCGTCCTAATATTTATATATTTCTTAATTCTGTTATTTTACTTTTAGATTTGTGTGAATGGTTGTGAATTGTTAGAAATGACTGCACTGTTGGAGCTAGAACACAAGCCTTTCACCTGAAATAACTTCTTCAACATATGTGTATGTGACCAATAATATTTTATTTTATTTTATATTAATAAATAATACAGGGTAGTCGTAACCTTTACTGAATGTAATATGAATACATAATACAGGTTAGTTGTAGCCTTTACTGAATGTGATATGAATAAATAATACAGGTTAGTTGTAGCCTTTACTGAATGTGATATGAATAAATAATACAGGTTAGTTGTAGCCTTTACTGAATGTGATATGAATAAATAATACAGGTTAGTTGTAGCCTTTACTGAATGTGATATGAATAAATAATACAGGTTAGTCGTAGCCTTTACTGAATGTGATATGAATAAATAATACAGGTTTGTCGTGACCTTTACTGAATGTGATATTGTCACGCCCTGGTCAAAATATATTGTGTCTTTATTTATTTGGTCAGGCCAGGGTGTGACATGGGTTTATTGTGGTGTGTTTTGTCTTGGGGTTTTGTTAGGTATAGGATGTGTGGTTTAGTGGTGGTGTCTAGCATAGTCTATGGCTGTCCGGAGTGTTTCTCAATCAGAGGCAGGTGTTTATCGTCGTCTCTGATTGGGAACCATATTTAGGCAGCCATATTCTTTGAGTATTTCGTGGGTGATTGTTCCTGTCTCTGTGTTTTCACCAGATAGGACTGTTTAGGTTTTCACACATTTATTGTTTTGTTAGTTATTTCATGTCGAGTTCCTTTATTAAAGAACATGAATAACCACCACGCTGCATTTTGGTCCGCTTCTCCTTCACCAGAGGAAAACCCTTACAGAATCACCCACCACAACAGGACCAAGCGGCGTGGTAATGGACAGCAGCAACACAGGACTCTTGGACATGGGAGGAAATCCTCGACGGGAGAGGACCCTGGGCTAAACCAGGGGAGTGTAGCCGCCCCAAGGTGCAGCAGGAGAAGGAATGGACATGGGAGGACGAACTGGACGGTAAAGGACCCTGGGTTCAGCCTGGAGAATATCGCCGTCCCAAGGAAGAACTGGAGGCGGTAAAAGCGGAGAGGCGCTGGTATGAAGAGGCAGCACGGCGACGCGGATGCAAGCCCGAGAGTCAGCCCCAAAAATTTCTTGGGGGGGAATCTCACAGGAAGTATGGCGAAGCCAGGTAGGAGACCTGCGTCAACTTCCTGTGGTTACCGGGGGACTAGAGAGACCGGGCAGGCACCGTGTTATGCTGTGGTGCGCACGGTGTCCCCAGTGCTGGTGCATAGCCCGGTGCGATATATTCCAGCTCCGCGTATCGGCCGGGCTAGATTGAGCCTCGAGCCAAATGCCATGAAGCCGGCTCTACGCATCTGGTCCCCAGTGCGTCTCCTTGGGCGGGCTTACATGACACCTGCCTTGCGCAAGGTGTCCCCGGTTCGCCTGCATAGCCCAGTGCGGGCTATTCCACCTCGCCGCACTGGCAGGGCGACCGGGAGCATTCAACCAGGTAAGGTTGGGCAGGCTCGGTGCTCAAGAGCTCCAGTGCGCCTGCACGGTCCGGTCTAACTTGTACCACCTCCACACACCAGCCCTCCGGTGGCAGCTCCCCGCACCAGGCTTCCTGTGCATGTCCTCGGCCCAGTACCACCAGTGCCAGCGCCACGCATCAGGCCTACAGTGCGCCTCGCCTCTCCAGTGCTGCCAGAGCCTTCCTCCTCTCCTGCGCTGTCGGAGTATCCCGCCTGTTCAGCGCTGCCAGAGCCTTCCTCCTCTCCTGCGCTGTCGGAGTATCCCGCCTGTTTAGCGCTGCCAGAGCCTTCCGCCTCTACAGCGCTGCCGGAGTCTCCTGCCTGTTCAGCACAGCCAGAGCTGCCAGCCTGCATGGAGCAGCCAAAGCTGCCAGTCTGTATGGAGTAGCCAAAGCTGCCAGTCTGTATGGAGCAGCCAGAGATGCCAGTCTGCATGGAGCTGCCAGTCTGCATGGAGCAGCCAAAGCTGCCGGTCTGCAGGGAGCAGCCAGAGCTGCCAGTATGTATGGAGCAGCTAGAGCTGTCAGTCTGCAAGGAGCTGCCAGTCTGCAAGGAGCTGCCAGTCTGCAAGGAGCTGCCAGAGCTGCCAGTCTGGATGGAGGTGCCAGAGCTGCCAGTCTGCAAGAAGCCGCCTGAGCAGCCAGTCTGCAAGAAGCCGCCAGAGCTGCCAGTCTGCATGGAGCAGCCAGAGCCGTCAGTCAGTATGGAGCAGCCAGAGCTGCCAGTCAGCATGGAGCAGCCAGAGCCGCCAGTCAGCATGGAGCAGCCAGGTCCGTCAGTCTGCCAGGATCCGCCAGTCGGCCAGACTCTTCCAGATCCGCCAGTCAGCCAGGATCCGCAGTCAGCCAGACTCTTCCAGATCTGCCAGTCGGCCAGACTCTTCCAGATCTGCCAGTCAGCCAGACTCATCCAGATCCACCAGTCAGCCAGACTCTTCCAGATCCGCCAGTCAGCCAGGATCCGCCAGTCAGCCAGACTCTTCCAGATCCGACAGTCAGCCAGACTCTTCCAGATCTGCCAGTCAGCCAGACCCTTCCAGATCCGCCAGTCAGCCAGACCCTTCCAGATCAGCCAGTCAGCCAGGATCTACCAGAACAGCCAGCCAGCCAGGATCTGCCAGATCCAACCACCTGCCTGAGCTTCCTCTCAGTGCTGAGCTTCCCCTCAGTTCCGAGCTACCCCTCAGTCCCGAGCTTCCCCTCAGTCCCGAGCTTCCCCTCAGTCCCGAGCTTCCCCTCAGTCCCGAGCTTCCCCTCAGTCCCGAGCTACCCCTCAGTCCCGAGCTACCCCTCAGTCCCGAGCTGCCTCAGTCCCGAGCTGCCCCTCAGTCCAGTGGGGATCTGGGTGAGGACTACTAGGCCATGGTCAGTGGCGAGGGTGGACCATCCAAGGACATGAGGAGGAGGGACTAAGACTTTGATAGAGTGGGGTCCACGTCCCGCGCCGGAGGACTGTTTAGGTTTTCACACATTTATTGTTTTGTTAGTTATTTCATGTCGAGTTCCGTTATTAACTTCTTGAAACTCCCCAAACCGGATCCGGGTTTGTGACTAAGCCTCAGGCTCATTAGCATAACGCAACGTTAACGATTTCTGAATATCGCAAATAAAATTAAAATAATGCGTTTGCTCTCAAGCTTAGCCTTTTCTTAACAACACTGTCATCTCAGATTTTCAAAATATGCTTTTGAACCATAGAAATGGACTAATTTGTGTAAGAGTATGCAAAGCTAGCAAAGCATTTTGTGAAGCATGTAGCACGCAACATTTTCACAAAAGCCAGATAACCAAATAAATAAAATAATTTACCTTTGAAGAGCTTCTGATGTTTTCAATGAGGAGACTCTCAGTCACATACCAGATGCGCAGTGTTTCCTGAAAGCGTCTGTGTGTAGAAGAAATCGTTCCGTTTTCTACATTGCGCCTGGCTACTGAAACGAACCGAAAATGCAGTCACCTACAACGTGAAACTTTTTCCGGATTAACTACATAATATCGACCGAAACATGTCAAACGTTGTTTGGAATCAGTCCTCAAGGTGTTTTTTCACATATCTCTTCATTGACATGCAGTTCGTGGAAGCTTGCTTTCCTCTCTGTATCCCTTGGAAAAATACTGGCAGGTGACTTTTGCGCACCAATTTCGGCGCAGGACACCGGGCGGACACGTGGTAAATGTGGTCTCTTATGGTCAATCTTCCAATGATCTGCCTACAAATACGTCACAATGCTGCAGACACCTTGGGGAAACGACAGAAAGGGTTGATTCATTCCTCTTGCGTTCACAGCCATATAAGGAGATCATGAAAGACAGAGCCTCAAAAATCCTTGTCATTTCCTGGATGCCATCTCATCTTGGTTTTGCCTGAAGCTCACGTTAAAGGGCACGCACAGTGAAGATCTTTGTATTTCTGGACACGTCAGAGTGTTTTCTTTCGAACAGTAGCAATTATATGCATAGTCGAGCATCTTTTTGTGACAAAATATCTTGTTTAAAACGGGAACGTTTTTCATCCAAAAATGAAATAGCGCCACCATAGATGTAAGAGGTTAAAGAACATGAATAACCACCACGCTGCATTTTGGTCCACTTCTCCTTCACCAGAGGAAAACCCTTAAAACCAGTTAGTTGTAGCCTTTACTCAATGTGATATGAATAAATAATACAGGTTAGTTGTAGCCTTTACTGAATGTGATATGAATAAATAATACAGGTTAGTTGAAGCCTTTACTGAATGTGATATGAATAAATAATACAGGTTAGATGTAGCCTTTACTGAATGTGATATGAATAAATAATCCAGGTTAGATGTAGCCTTTACTGAATGTGATATGAATAAATAATACAGGTTAGATGTAGCCTTTACTGAATGTGATATGAATAAATAATACAGGTTAGATGTAGCCTTTACTGAATGTGATATGAATAAATAATACAGGTTAGATGTAGCCTTTACTGAATGTGATATGAATAAATAATAACTGTTAGTTGTAGCCTTTACTGAATGTGATATGAATAAATAATACCGGTTAGTCGTAGCCTTTACTGAATGTGATATGAATAAATAATACAGGTTAGATGTAGCCTTTACTGAATGTGATATGAATAAATAATACAGGTTAGTCGTAGCCTTTATCCCAACCTACATGTACAAATTACCTTGACTAACCTGTACCCCCGCACATTGACTCGGTCCCGATACCCGCTCTATATAACCTTGTTATTTGAATGTAATTGTATTGTTACTTTTTATTTTATTTACTTTTTCCTTTAGTTTATTTAGCAAATATTTTCTTAACTCTATTTCTTGAACTGCATTGTTGATAAGTGTGTGTGTGTGTGTATTCATCCAGTATGTATCCTTCACAGGTTACCTCCTCCAGCAGCAGTCAGTCAGTGTGTGCCCTTCACAGGTTACCTCCTCCAGCAGCAGTCAGTCAGTGTGTGCCCTTCACAGGTTACCTCCTCCAGCAGCAGTCAGTCAGTGTGTGCCCTTCACAGGTTACCTCCTCCAGCAGCAGTCAGTCAGTGTGTGCCCTTCACAGGTTACCTCCTCCAGCAGCAGTCAGTCAGTGTGTGCCCTTCACAGGTTACCTCCTCCAGCAGCAGTCAGTCAGTGTGTGCCCTTCACAGGTTACCTCCTCCAGCAGCAGTCAGTCAGTGTGTGCCCTTCACAGGTTACCTCCTCCAGCAGCAGTCAGTCAGTTTGTCAGGTGGCTGATGGATTTAGGGAAATGATGTCTACCTGCTGTAGTCTAATAGATTGGTGTGTGTGTGTGTCTGCTTGCATGTGTGTCTATGTGTGTATACCTACATGCAGGTAAGCTGCTGTTAAAAACCTGACTGTACATGCTGTTCTCATCCAGTTTCTTTTAATCCCCTGACACTAACCAACAAGAAGAAACAAGAGGTCTCTCATATTACAGCAGCATCTGTCCTTAGAACTTTCATTTGGCATGAAAAGCACTTGAGGTTGTGAAAGCAGGTCGGCTTAGAGTGGTGAAGTGCTTTTAGGCTGCTGGATTAGGAGTGTTGACAGAGAAGAACAGTTGGACGCGTGGGGAAATTTGGGGGGGGGGGTCAGCCCTAATGACTACTTGTGCAGGTAAGAGTGGCGTGCGCTGGGTCGGAGCCAAGACGTGTAATCCTGTTCTGCACGGCCCTGACAACTTCACTCAGAAAAGCTGTGAAGAGTGCATGCTCATTCGGTCCGGCCCACAGACAGACAGACAGAGAAGGTAACCAACAGGTTAAAGATAACAGGGCAGGAATGTGAGAAATGCTCTTTAATAATAAGGCCCTCTGTCTCTCCAGGGCAGGTCAGTTGTGGGGAGGTGTGGAGTGGCAGGTTGTCAACTGGCTGTTTCTGGGAAGCTCAGTGTTGACAGAATCAGGATGAGATACAAGGGTTTGGGGGGGGGGGGGAAGGGGGGCGAGCAAGCGAGGGAGCGAGGGAGAGTGTGATCAATCTGCATTAGAGAGAGGAGGGAAAGAGAGAAAGTGAGGGAGAGAGAATGGGAGGGTATGATCATGCTGCATGAGAGAGAGGGAGAGTGTGATCAAGCTTTTATTTAGGATTGTTTTGCACTGTACAACAATTCTCTCTTAATTGTCATTCCGAAGACAGAGACATACACCTACTGAATAGATGTGTAATAGCAGACAAGCATGTCTTTGATCAACTGAGAATTCACTTCGTATAGACACAAACTGAAGAGAAACCATTTTTATTAGCATATTTGACGAGGGTGTATATTTGGATGACATACAGTCCACATTGGGTAGTATACTGTAACAGCTCAGTAGGCTCAGACCACAGATATCCTACTGTATAGAGGCCTTGCAGTTGTGTCACAAATCACCTAGCAACCCCACCAGGCACCATGTCAAATCAAATCAAATTTTATTTGTCACATACACATGGTTAGCAGATGTTAATGCGAGTGTAGCGAAATGCTTGTGCTTCTAGTTCCGACAATGCAGTAATAACCAACAAGTAATCTAACTAACAATTCCTAAACTACTGTCTTATACACAGTGTAAGGGGATAAAGAATATGTACATAAGGATATATGAATGAGTGATGGTACAGAGCAGCATAGGCAAGATACAGTAGATGGTATCAAGTACAGTATATACATATGAGATGAGTATGTAAACAAAGTGGCATAGTTAAAGTGGCTAGTGATACATGTATTACATAAGGATGCAGTCGATGATATAGAGTACAGTATATACGTATGCATATGAGATGAATAATGTAGTGTAAGTAACATTATATAAGGTAGCATTGTTTAAAGTGGCTAGTGATATATTTACATCATTTCCCATCAATTCCCATTATTAAAGTGGCTGGAGTTGAGTCAGTGTCAGTGTGTTGGCAGCAGCCACTCAATGTTAGTGGTGGCTGTTTAACAGTCTGATGGCCTTGAGATAGAAGCTGTTTTTCAGTCTCTCGGTCCCAGCTTTGATGCACCTGTACTGACCTCGCCTTCTGGATGATAGCGGGGTGAACAGGCAGTGGCTCGGGTGGTTGATGTCCTTGATGATCTTTATGGCCTTCCTGTAACATCGGGTGGTGTAGGTGTCCTGGAGGGCAGGTAGTTTGCCCCCGATGATGCGTTGTGCAGACCTCACTACCCTCTGGAGAGCCTTACGGTTGAGGGCGGAGCAGTTGCCGTACCAGGCGGTGATACAGCCCGCCAGGATGCTCTCGATTGTGCATCTGTAGAAGTTTGTGAGTGCTTTTGGTGACAAGCCGAATTTCTTCAGCCTCCTGAGGTTGAAGAGGCGCTGCTGCGCCTTCTTCACGATGTTGTCTGTGTGAGTGGACCAATTCCCATGGAGTTGTGGTCAGCTTTTCCGAAAGGGGGCGGGGCAGGGCCTTATATGCGTCGCGGAAGTTAGAGTAACAGTGATCCAAGGTTTTTCCACCCCTGGTTGCGCAATCGATATGCTGATAAAATTTAGGGAGTCTTGTTTTCAGATTAGCCTTGTTAAAATCCCCAGCTACAATGAATGCAGCCTCCGGATAAATAGTTTCCAGTTTGCAAAGAGTTAAATAAAGTTCGTTCAGAGCCATCGATGTGTCTGCTTGGGGGGATATATACGGCTGTGATTATAATCGAAGAGAATTCTCTTGGTAGATAATGCGGTCTACATTTGATTGTGAGGAATTCTAAATCAGGTGAACAGAAGGATTTGAGTTCCTGTATGTTTCTTTCATCGCACCATGTCTCGTTAGCCATAAGGCATACGCCCCCACCCCTCTTCTTACCAGAAAGGTGTTTGTTTCTGTGGGCGCGATGCGTGGAGAAACCCGTTGACTGCACCGCTTCGGATAGCGTCTCTCCAGTGAGCCATGTTTCCGTGAAGCACAGAACGTTACAGTCTCTGATGTCCCTCTGGAATGCTACCCTTGCTCGGAAGTCCTCCAATTGTTCACATGGCTGGCTGTTTTGCACTACCACCGGAAATTCTGGGAAGAATGCCATTATTTAATTTTTCTAAGGACCCAGAAAATGGAGGCAGTTGGAGAAACAATTTATTTTACCTTTATTTAACTGGCAAGTCAGTTTAGAACAAATTAAACAAAGCTTGGCCAATTGTGCATCGCTCTAGGGGGGCCTACTGCGAGACCTTTCATTTATTTATACATTTTTAATTTAAAAAAACTTCACGCCTGCAAAACCAGAGAGAAGACAATGGACAACATCCTACAGTATGCTATGAGTTTGCCCTGATAAATAATCTATAATTAAGTAGCCAAATTGGAGGGTATTTTGATGGGCAATTTTTATAAACAATGTAGCTGTAATTTGTGTTATACAACTTCCCATATGTTCAATGTTGACATTTCTCATTAAATCTGACTTTCTCTGTTTTACTGTAAATCATGTTAACTTCTTCGATATAGGGGGAGCTCTTTTAATTTTTGGATAAAAAAAGTTCCCGTTTTAAACAAGATATTTTGTCATGGAAAGATGCTCGACTATGCATATAATTGACAGCTTTGGAAAGAAAACACTCTGATGTTTCCAAAACTGCAAAGATATTTTCTGTGAGTGCCACAGAACTGATGCTACAGGCGAAACCAAGATGAAATTTCAAACAGGAAATGGCCCAGATTTTGAGGGCGCTGTGTTCCAATGTCTCCTTATATGGCTGTGAATGCGCCAGGAATGAGCCTTCACTTTCTGTCGTTTCCCAAAGGTGTCTGCAGCATTGTGACGTATTTGTAGGCATATCATTGGAAGATTGACCATAAGAGACTACATTTACCAGGTGCCCGCCTGGTGTCCTCCGTCGAAATTATTGCGAAATCTCCAGCTGCGTGCATTTTACCATTTGCTTCAGAGGAGAAAGTCAACTGCCACGAATGATTACCATCGAATAGATATGTGAAAAACACCTTGAGGATTGATTCTAAACAACGTTTGCCATGTTTCTGTCGATATTATGGAGTTAATTTGGAAAAAAGTTTGGCGTTGTAATGACGGAATTTTCGGGGTTTTTTCTTAGCCAAACGTGATGAACAAAACGGAGCGATTTCTCCTACACAAATCATCTTTTTGGAAAAACATTTGCTATCTAACTGAGAGTCTCCTCATTGAAAACATCCGAAGTTCTTCAAAGGTAAATGATTTTATTTGAATGCTTTTCTTGTTTTTGTGAAAATGTTGCCTGCTGAATGCTAGGCTTAATGCTATGCTAGCTATCAATACTCTTACACAAATGCTGTGTAGCTATTGTTGAAAAGCATATTTTGAAAATCTGAGATGACAGTGTTGTTAACAAAAGGCTATGCTTGTGAGTGAATAAATTTCTTTCATTTCATTTGCGATTTTCATGAATAGTTAACGTTTCGTTATGCTAATGAGCTTGAGGCTATGATTACGCTCCCGGATACGGGATTGCTCTATGCAAGAAGTTAAGATGAATGGGGATTCATTTTAACTGGCTAGACTGGACTAGACAAGCCTCGACTAAACCAGATTACACTGGAATAAGTATCATTTTATTTTCCTGTGAGGGAACTTCTGTCACACCCTGACCCTAGTTTACTTCGTATGTTTCTA
This sequence comes from Oncorhynchus masou masou, assembly GCF_036934945.1. Classification (NCBI taxonomy): domain Eukaryota; kingdom Metazoa; phylum Chordata; class Actinopteri; order Salmoniformes; family Salmonidae; genus Oncorhynchus; species Oncorhynchus masou. The sequence continues at coordinate 18,952,535 of NC_088235.1, read as the reverse complement.
TGTTTTGGTTGGTCAGGGTGTGATCTGAGTGGGCATTCTATGTTGGATGTCTTGTTTGTCTATTTCTATGTCTGGCCTTATATGGTTCTCAAACAGAGGCAGGTGTTAGTCATTGTCTCTGATTGGGAACCATATTTAGGTAGCCTGGGTTTCACTGTGTGTTTGTAGGTGATTGTTCCTGTCTCTGTGTTTTGCACCAGATAGGACTGTTTTCGGTTTTCGCACATTTGTTATTTTGTTAGTTTAATCGTGTATAGTTTCTTATTAAAATAAAATTAATAACAACCACGCTGCATTTTGGTCCGCTCCTCCTTCCTCTACAGACGAAAGCCATGACAATTACTTAGTAAAATGATTCTATTCAGTCCAGTCCAGTCAGTCACATCGGCACTAGGTCAGCACAATAAACCTAGGCACCGATAGGACAGTACTGGAACTCTGGCACCATCATTCTGGGGTATCAAAATGTGGTTGTCATGACACCATACCCAACAATTCAGATTGTTGCGCAAATTAATTACATTTCTCAGTAACTTCTGCTGTACACTTGGAACAGAGCAGAGTGCAAACCTCTCAGTGACCTATAGGCCTGAAAGACACCCAGGAGTATTATTCACGCCCATGAGTATTGGTTTCCCAGTACCTAACCCAGCAAAACATATACTGAGAGAGAGTCGGCCCCAGAGCAGCTCTCCTGGAGCAGTCTAGGGGTTCAGTGCCCCAAGGCACAATGAATGCTGTCACGGGAGATATTCCTGCCAGCAGCCCTCTGATTAAGCAGATCACATTTTGTTAGATATTCTTCTCCAAGACCTGGGATTCCCCAGATCGGCTCATCACATCACTCCCACCCCCCGATATACTTTCAAAGTTACCACTAACCCCTACAGTTGAACCTTCATTTCATACTCTAGGTCACATTTGCTTTCCCAGTCCGCTCCTCGCATGGAGCAAGAGGGCTGGAGGAGGGAAATGCTGGAGGCAGAGAGGGAGGAGGTAGAGAGGAAGGAGACGGTGGTGGCCAAGCAGAGAGATGTGGTGAAAGAGAAGAAGTACGTGCATTGACAGAAAGGGAAACTAGAGAATAAGAGTAAGAAGCTGGAAATATTGGAGAAAGTTGGAAAGGAAGAAAGAATATGACAATCGGAGAGATGATTAAAAAGAAAGATGGACAGGAAGAAAGAGCTGTTGGAGAAGAAGAATAAGATAGTGGAAAGGTTTAAACTGGATGTGGATGAGAGACTGACAAATATGACAATAGGAGAGATGATTAAAAAGAAAGATGGAGAGAAAGAAAATCATGTGGAAGAAAAGGCAAAGATGGAGATGAAGAAAATGAAAGAAGAGTTGAAGGGATTGGAGGTGAAGATTAAAGAGTGAAAGAGACAGAGAGGGAGGAGTTTGAAAAGAAGAAGAAAGAGGCGGCGGAGCGTGTGAAGACGGATATGGAGGTAGAGAGGATGAAGCTTATGAAGGTGGGGACTGAGGTAGAGGATGAAGCTTATGAAGGTGGGGACAGAGGTAGAGGATGAGGCTTATGAAGGTGGGGACAGAGGTAGAGGATGAAGCTTATGAAGGTGGGGACAGAGGTAGAGAGGATAAAGCTTATGAAGGTGGGGACAGAGGTAGAGGATGAGGCTTATGAAGGTGGGGACAGAGGTAGAGGATGAAGCTTATGAAGGTGGGGACAGAGGTAGTGGATGAGGCTTATGAAGGTGGGGACAGAGGTAGAGGATGAAGCTTATGAAGGTGGGGACAGGGGTAGAGGATGAAGCTTATGAAGGTGTGGACAGAGGTAGAGAGGATGAAGCTTATGAAGGTGGGGACAGAGGTAGAGGATGAAGCTTATGAAGGTGGAGACAGAGGTAGAGGATGAGGCTTATGAAGGTGGGGACTGAGGTAGAGAGGATGAAGCTTATGAAGGTGGGGACAGAGGTAGAGGATGAAGCTTATGAAGGTGGGGACAGAGGTAGAGGATGAGGCTTATGAAGGTGGGGACAGAGGTAGAGGATGAAGCTTATGAAGGTGGGGACAGAGGTAGAGGATGAAGCTTATGAAGGTGGGGACAGAGGTGGAGGATGAAGCTTATGAAGGTGGGGACAGAGGTAGAGAGGATGAAGCTTATGAAGGTGGGGACAGAGGTAGAGGATGAAGCTTATGAAGGTGGGGACAGAGGTAGAGAGGATGAGGCTTATGAAGGTGGGGACCGAGGTAGAGGATGAGGCTTATGAAGGTGGGGACAGAGGTAGAGGATGAAGCTTATGAAGGTGGGGACAGAGGTAGAGGATGAAGCTTATGAAGGTGGGGACAGAGGTAGAGAGGATGAGGCTTATGAAGGTGGGGACCGAGGTAGAGGATGAGGCTTATGAAGGTGTGGGCAGAGGTAGAGGAGGAAACCTATGAAGGTGGGGACAGAGGTAGAGGATGAGGCTTATGAAGGTGGGGACAGAGGTAGAGGATGAAACCTATAAAGGTGGGGACAGAGGTAGAGGATGAAGCTTATGAAGGTGGGGACAGAGGTAGAGGATGAAACCTATGAAGGTGGGGACAGAGGTAGAGAGGATGAAGCTTATGAAGGTGGGGACAGAGGTAGAGGATGAAGCTTATGAAGGTGGGGACAGAGGTAGAGGATGAAGCTTATGAAGGTGGGGACAGAGGTAGAGAGGATGAGGCTTATGAAGGTGGGGACCGAGGTAGAGGATGAGGCTTATGAAGGTGGGGACAGAGGTAGAAGATGAAACCTATGAAGGTGGGAACAGAGGTTGAGGATGAAACTTATGAAGGTGTGGGCAGAGGTAGAGGAGGAAACCTATGAAGGTGGGGACAGAGGTAGAGGATGAGGCTTATGAAGGTGGGGACAGAGGTAGAGGATGAAACCTATAAAGGTGGGGACAGAGGTAGAGGATGAAGCTTATGAAGGTGGGGACAGAGGTAGAGGATGAAACCTATGAAGGTGGGGACAGAGGTAGAGGATGAAACTTATGAAGGTGGGGACAGAGGTAGAGGATGAAACCTATGAAGGTGGGGACAGAGGTAGAGGATGAAGCTTATGAAGGTGGGGACAGAGGTAGAGGATGAAACCTATAAAGGTGGGGACAGAGGTAGAGGATGAAACCTATGAAGGTGGGGACAGAGGTAGAGGATGAAACTTATGAAGGTGGGGACAGAGGTAGAGGATGAAACCTATGAAGGTGGGGACAGAGGTAGAGGATGAGGCTTATGAAGGTGGGGACAGAGGTAGAGGATGAAACCTATAAAGGTGGGGACAGAGGTAGAGGATGAAACCTATGTAGGTGGGGACAGAGGTAGAGAGGATGAAGCTTATGAAGGTGGGGACAGAGGTAGAGGATGAAACCTATGAAGGTGGTGTCAGGACCCGGTTTCAAACCTGGGTCTCCGGAGTGAGAAACAGTCACTTAACCAACTGAGCCACGAATAGACAGCAGAACCCAGAAGATGAGGCAGACACAGCAGTACTTAAGACGGTGTATTTAATAAAGAAAAAATCCTAAAAAACAAAAAATGGCAAATCCAAAAGGTGGTAGGAAAAAACACAAAAAGACCTCAAAAGAAACTCACCAAAAATAAACAAAAACAAAAAACAGAATACCACAAGAACTTCACCCGGAATCGACAAGAGCACACAGACCACTAGGGCAGGGTGCTAACATACAAACACAGAGCACAGAACTGAGGGAAACAAAGGGTTTAAATACAATCAGGGGAAACGAGACACAGGTGCAAATAATAATGGGGATCAAGGGAAAAACATAGGGACAAAAAGCACAATGGGGGACATCTACTGACAAAAACCCGGAACAACCCTGGCCAAATCCTGACAGAATCCCCCCCCTAGGAACGGCTCCTGACGTTCCTACCAGCTCTCTCAGGGTGGAGGACCCTGAACTGACGAATGAGGTCAGGGTCCAGGATGTCTTTGGCAGGAACCCAGGAGCGCTCCTCAGGACCGTAGCCTTCCCAGTCCACCAGATACTGCCAGGACCGCTGCACCCGGCGGGAATCCAGTATCCGGTGGACGGTATAAGCCGGCTGGCCTCCAATGACACGAGGCGGAGGGGGAGGTCTGTCTGCCGGGACAAGGGGAGAAAAAACAACAGGTTTTAACAATGACACATGAAATGTGGGATTAATCTTAAGGGATCTGGGTAAGTGTAGGCGATAAGAAACTGGGTTAACTCTCCTGGCAACCTTGAAGGGACCGATGTATTTTTGGGACAGCTTGCGAGACTCCACCCGTAGAGGTAAGTCTCTTGTGGAAAGCCAGACTCTCTGGCCGGGGCGCATGGTAGGCCCGGGACGGCGACGTCTGTTGGCTTGTTGTTGATACCTCTGTGAGGAACGCATCAGATTAAGACGGGTCTTCCTCCACATAAGCCGACAGCGTCTGACGAACCTCAAGGCTGAAGGCACTCTGACTTCTGCCTCCTGGTCCGGGAACAATGGAGGAGCATAGCCAAACTGACACTCGTGCGGGGACATACCAGTGGAGGAGGAGCGCAAGGTGTTGTGCGCGTATTCGGCCCAAACAATAAAGGATGACCATGTGGACGGGTTGTCACGAGTCATACATCGGAGGGTGGTTTCCAGCTCTTGATTCATCCTCTCTGTTTGGCCGTTGGACTCCGGATGGTACCCTGAAGATAGACTGGCAGAAGCCCCCATGAGTTGGCAGAAGGCCTTCCAAAACCTTGAGGCGAACTGGGGACCTCTGTCAGAAACCACATCTTGAGGAATGCCGAAGACTCGGAACACATGATTAATTACCAACTCAGCCGTTTCCTTGGCAGAAGGTAACTTAGTCAGAGGGACGAACCTGGCCGCCTTTGAAAACCTGTCGATTATGACTAGGATAGTAGTATTGCCATGGGATGGAGGAAGTCCAGTAATAAAGTCCAATGAGATATGGGACCAGGGTCTGTGGGGAACAGGTAAAGGGTGAAGGAGTCCTTGAGGGCGGAGGTGAGAAGATTTGCCCTGGCAGCACACGGGGCAGGCATTGACGAAAGTGGCAACGTCTTCTCTTATGGTAGGCCACCAGAACTTACGCTGGATGAACTCCAAGGTGCGACCTACGCCCGGATGACAGGTGAGGCGAGAGGAGTGCCCCCACAGAAGGACCTGAGTCCTCACTGCCTTGGGGACAAACAACCGATTGGCAGGGCCTCCTTTAGGGTCCGGTTCGCTAGCTTGAGCACGTCTCACGGTATCCTCAACTTGCCACGAGATCGGAGCCACAATCTTAGCAGCAGGAAGGACAGGCATGTCCGTGTCATCTCGAATGGCAGGAGCGTAGACTCGGGACAGGGCATCCGGTTTGAGATTCTTCGACCCGGGCCGATAGGTGAGGATAAACTGGAATCGATTGAAGAAAAGAGACCATCTAGCTTGTCTAGAGTTCAATCGCTTCGCCTGCTGGATATACTCCAGATTTTTGTGGTCCGTAAGCACTTGAAACGGGTGAGAAGCCCCTCGAGCCAGTGTCTCCATTCCTTCAATGCCATCTTAACCGCTAGGAGTTCACGATCCCCCACATCGTAGTTCCTCTCAGTCGGGGTAAGCCGGTGTGAGAAGAAAGCGCACGGATGAAGCTTCTTGTCTTCACCCCTCTGAGACAGGACAGCTCCAACACCAACCTCTGATGCGTCTACCTCCACCACAAATGGTTCATCCGTAGTCGGTAGTATCAGGATGGGAGCAGAGAGGACGCGCTGCTTGAGTCCTTGGAAGGCCGTCTCAGCTTCTCTTCCCCACAAAAACCTTGCATTGCCACCTTTGGTTAAAGCTGAGAGAGGAGCTGCCACCAAACTGAAGTTCTTGATGAACTTGCGGTAAAAGTTTGTGAAGCCCAGGAAACGCTGAACATCCTTAACGGATTTGGGGGTGGGCCAATCCGCTACCGCCCCTACCTTCCTAGGGTCCATTTGGACTCGACCGGGTTCCACTACAAATCCCAGGAATTGTACTCGGGATGAATGGAATTCACATTTTTCCGGCTTAACGTACAGATGGCTGTCCAGGAGGCGTTTGAGTACTTGTCTGACATGCTTAGTGTGTTCTTGAAGGGAGCTCGAAAAGATGAGGATGTCATCCAAGTAAACGAACACAAATATGTTAAGCATATCCCTAAGCACATCGTTTATGAGCGCTTGGAACACCGCTGGGGCGTTGGTCAGGCCGAAGGGCATCACCAAGTATTCATAGTGACCAGTAGGCGTGTTGAAAGCGGTCTTCCACTCGTCACCAGGTCTGATCCGCACAAGATGGTATGCGTTCCGCAGGTCAAGCTTAGTGAAAACAACTGCTTCCTGGAGCAGCTCGAAGGCTGTGGCCATAAGGGGTAGCGGGTAACGGTTACGGACGGTTATGTCATTGAGTCCCCGGTAGTCGATGCAAGGACGTAATCCACCGTCTTTCTTGGCCACAAAGAAAAACCCTGCTCCCGCCGGGGAGGTGGATGGACGCATGAGGCCTGCTTCCAGAGCGTCCTTGATGTAGGTATCCATAGCAGCTCGTTCGGGTGGAGATAGGGAAAAGATCCGACCCCTGGGGGGCAAGTGCCCGGAAACAGGTCGATGGGACAATCGTAAGGTCTATGGGGTGGTAGCATGGTGGCCCTCTGTTTGCTAAACACCAGTTTGAGGTCATGGTAACACTCGGGAACTCGGGTCAGGTCGATGGATTCTAAAGACTCGGGAGTAGAACTCGGGGAATTCTGGAAAATACAAGTAGCTTGGCACGTAGGACCCCACTGCTTGATAGTGCCCACAGACCAGTCGATGTGAGGGTTATGGCTGTGAAGCCAGGGGTATCCAAGGACGAGAGGGAACTCGGAACAGGAGATCAAATGAAAGTTCATCAATTCCTGGTGTTGTGAAACTGAAAGTCTCAAGGAGGTAGTGACATGAGTGACAAGTCCAGATCCCAAAGGGCTTCCATCCAATGTAGTAACCCTCATGGGGTCACTTAGAGGTTCAGAGGGAACGCCATTCTCCTTCGCCCAGACACCATCCATGAAGTTACCTGCGGCTCCAGAGTCTACCAAGGCTTGAAGGTGAAGCTTGTGGTTGTCCCAGGAGAGGGTGACTGGAATGAGCAGACGGGAGTTGGACGGATGGGAGGAGGTTATGTTTCCCGTTACAGTTCCCCCGGTCTGTACGGGACAGAGCGTTTCCCTGGAGCCCGGGACACGTGGAACGGAAATGGCCCGGTTTGCCGCAATATAGACAGCGTCGCTCCCTCATCCGGCGGTCTCTCTCAGCCTGGGAGATGCGTCCAATCTGCATGGGTTCCGGTGGAGCCAGCGATGATAAAGGTGGGGACTCGGAGCTGGGACTGATAGGAGCTAGAGGTCTACGGTTGAGTTTCTCTCTCTCAGACGCTGGTCAATGCGTGAGGCCAACTTGATCAGGGACTCGAGATTGTCCGGTGGTTCCCGAGTGGCCAGTTCATCTTGGATAGTGTCGGAAAGGCCTTTCAGAAAGCACACCGTGAGCGCCTCGTTGTTCCAGCCACTCGCTGCTGCCACCGTGCGGAACTGGATGGCATAGTCCGTCACGCTGCGCCAACCTTGATGGAGAGTCAGGAGCTGTTTGGCTGAGTCAGAACCACTGCTTGGGCCTTGAAACACTCGTTTGAATTCCTCAGCAAAGGCAGAGTAGCTGGCACAGCAGGAACTATGGGCATCCCACACAGCAGTAGCCCAGGCCAGGGCTCTTTCCGACAGCAGGGTGATGATATATGCGATCTTAGACCGGTCGGTGGGAAACGACGAGGGTTGCAGCTCAAAGGAGAGAGAACATTGAGTGAGAAAGCCTTTACAAGCACTTGGATCACCTGAGAACCGTTGGGGAGGTGGAAGACGAGGTTCAGCCAGGGGGTTAACTGCCATGGGTACGTGAACCTGAGGTACTGGGACGGAAACTGTTGCCGGGGTAAGTCGATCAGATATTTGCTTAATGGAAGTCAGCATCTCCGACAGAAGATGAGAATGTCTAGCCATTAAGGCCTCTTGCTGAACCAGGGCGGCTTCGTGGCGTTGGACAGTCTCCTGGTGGTGGGACAGCGTGGCAAAAAGGTCCTGGGAACTGGCTGCCTCTGGGTTCATTTTTGGCTCTGTGTTTCTGTCAGGACCCGGTTTCAAACCTGGGTCTCCGGAGTGAGAAACAGTCACTTAACCAACTGAGCCACGAATAGACAGCAGAACCCAGAAGATGAGGCAGACACAGCAGTACTTAAGACGGTGTATTTAATAAAGAAAAAATCCTAAAAAACAAAAAATGGCAAATCCAAAAGGTGGTAGGAAAAAACACGAAAAGACCTCAAAAGAAACTCACCAAAAATAAACAAAAACAAAAAACAGAATACCACAAGAACTTCACCCGGAATCGACAAGAGCACACAGACCACTAGGGCAGGGTGCTAACATACAAACACAGAGCACAGAACTGAGGGAAACAAAGGGTTTAAATACAATCAGGGGAAACGAGACACAGGTGCAAATAATAATGGGGATCAAGGGAAAAACATAGGGACAAAAAACACAATGGGGGACATCTACTGACAAAAACCCGGAACAACCCTGGCCAAATCCTGACAGGTGGGGACAGAGGTAGAGGATGAGGCTTATGAAGGTGGGGACAGAGGTAGAGGATGAAGCTAATGAAGGTGGGGACAGAGGTAGAGGATGAAGCTTATGAAGGTAGGGACAGAGGTAGAGAGGATGAAGCTTATGAAGGTGGGGACAGAGGTAGAGAATGAAGCTTATGAAGGTGGGGACAGAGGTAGAGAGGATGAAGCTTATGAAGGTGGGGACAGAGGTAGAGGATGAGGCTTATGAAGGTGGGGACAGAGGTAGAGGATGAAGCTTATGAAGGTGGGGACAGAGTTAGAGAGGATGAAGCTTATGAAGGTGGGGACAGAGGTAGAGGATGAAGCTTATGAAGGTGGGGACAGAGGTAGAGGATGAAGCTTATGAAGGTGGGGACAGATGTAGAGAGGATGAAGCTTATGAAGGTGGGGACAGAGGTAGAGGATGAAGCTTATGAAGGTGGGGACAGAGGTAGAGAGGATGAAGCTTATGAAGGTGGGGACAGAGGTAGAGGATGAAGCTTATGAAGGTGGGGACAGAGGTAGAGGATGAGGCTTATAAAGGTGGGGACAGAGGTAGAGGATGAAGCTTATGAAGGTGGGGACAGAGGTAGAGAGGATGAAGCTTATGAAGGTGGGGACAGAGGTAGAGGATGAAGCTTATGAAGGTGGGGACAGAGGTAGAGGATGAGGCTTATGAAGGTGGGGACAGAGGTAGAGGATGAAGCTTATGGAGGTGGGGACAGAGGTAGAGAGGATGAAGCTTATGAAGGTGGGGACAGAGGTAGAGGATGAAGCTTATGAAGGTGGGGACAGAGGTAGAGGATGAGGCTTATGAAGGTGGGGACAGAGGTAGAGGATGAAGCTTATGAAGGTGGGGACAGAGGTAGAGGATGAAGCTTATGAAGGTAGGGACAGAGGTAGAGAGGATGAAGCTTATGAAGGTGGGGACAGAGGTAGAGGATGAGGCTTATGAAGGTGGGGACAGAGGTAGAGGATGAAGCTTATGAAGGTGGGGACTGAGGTAGAGAGGATGAAGCTTATGAAGGTGGGGACAGAGGTAGAGGATGAAACTTATGAAGGTGGGGACAGAGGTAGAGGATGAGGCTTATGAAGGTGGGGACAGAGGTAGAGGATGAAGCTTATGAAGGTAGGGACAGAGGTAGAGAGGATGAAGCTTATGAAGGTGGGGACAGAGGTAGAGAATGAAGCTTATGAAGGTGGGGACAGAGGTAGAGAGGATGAAGCTTATGAAGGTGGGGACAGAGGTAGAGGATGAGGCTTATGAAGGTGGGGACAGAGGTAGAGGATGAAGCTTATGAAGGTGGGGACAGAGTTAGAGAGGATGAAGCTTATGAAGGTGGGGACAGAGGTAGAGGATGAAGCTTATGAAGGTGGGGACAGAGGTAGAGGATGAAGCTTATGAAGGTGGGGACAGATGTAGAGAGGATGAAGCTTATGAAGGTGGGGACAGAGGTAGAGGATGAAGCTTATGAAGGTGGGGACAGAGGTAGAGAGGATGAAGCTTATGAAGGTGGGGACAGAGGTAGAGGATGAAGCTTATGAAGGTGGGGACAGAGGTAGAGGATGAGGCTTATAAAGGTGGGGACAGAGGTAGAGGATGAAGCTTATGAAGGTGGGGACAGAGGTAGAGAGGATGAAGCTTATGAAGGTGGGGACAGAGGTAGAGGATGAAGCTTATGAAGGTGGGGACAGAGGTAGAGGATGAGGCTTATGAAGGTGGGGACAGAGGTAGAGGATGAAGCTTATGGAGGTGGGGACAGAGGTAGAGAGGATGAAGCTTATGAAGGTGGGGACAGAGGTAGAGGATGAAGCTTATGAAGGTGGGGACAGAGGTAGAGGATGAGGCTTATGAAGGTGGGGACAGAGGTAGAGGATGAAGCTTATGAAGGTGGGGACAGAGGTAGAGGATGAAGCTTATGAAGGTAGGGACAGAGGTAGAGAGGATGAAGCTTATGAAGGTGGGGACAGAGGTAGAGGATGAGGCTTATGAAGGTGGGGACAGAGGTAGAGGATGAAGCTTATGAAGGTGGGGACTGAGGTAGAGAGGATGAAGCTTATGAAGGTGGGGACAGAGGTAGAGGATGAAACTTATGAAGGTGGGGACAGAGGTAGAGGATGAGGCTTATGAAGGTGGGGACAGAGGTAGAGGATGAGGCTTGTGAAGGTGGGGACAGAGGTAGAGGTTGAAGCTTATGAAGGTGGGGACAGAGGTAGAGGATGAGGCTTATGAAGGTGGGGACAGAGGTAGAGGATGAAGCTTATGAAGGTGTGGACAGAGTTAGAGGATGAAGCTTATGAAGGTGGGGACAGAGGTAGAGGATGAAACCTATAAAGGTGGGGACAGAGGTAGAGGATGAAACCTATGTAGGTGGGGACAGAGGTAGAGAGGATGAAGCTTATGAAGGTGGGGACAGAGGTAGAGGATGAAACCTATGAAGGTGGGGACAGAGGTAGAGGATGAGGCTTATGAAGGTGGGGACAGAGGTAGAGGATGAAGCTAATGAAGGTGGGGACAGAGGTAGAGGATGAAGCTTATGAAGGTAGGGACAGAGGTAGAGAGGATGAAGCTTATGAAGGTGGGGACAGAGGTAGAGAATGAAGCTTATGAAGGTGGGGACAGAGGTAGAGAGGATGAAGCTTATGAAGGTGGGGACAGAGGTAGAGGATGAGACTTATGAAGGTGGGGACAGAGGTAGAGGATGAAGCTTATGAAGGTGGGGACAGAGTTAGAGAGGATGAAGCTTATGAAGGTGGGGACAGAGGTAGAGGATGAAGCTTATGAAGGTGGGGACAGAGGTAGAGGATGAAGCTTATGAAGGTGGGGACAGATGTAGAGAGGATGAAGCTTATGAAGGTGGGGACAGAGGTAGAGGATGAAGCTTATGAAGGTGGGGACAGAGGTAGAGAGGATGAAGCTTATGAAGGTGGGGACAGAGGTAGAGGATGAAGCTTATGAAGGTGGGGACAGAGGTAGAGGATGAGGCTTATAAAGGTGGGGACAGAGGTAGAGGATGAAGCTTATGAAGGTGGGGACAGAGGTAGAGAGGATGAAGCTTATGAAGGTGGGGACAGAGGTAGAGGATGAAGCTTATGAAGGTGGGGACAGAGGTAGAGGATGAGGCTTATGAAGGTGGGGACAGAGGTAGAGGATGAAGCTTATGGAGGTGGGGACAGAGGTAGAGAGGATGAAGCTTATGAAGGTGGGGACAGAGGTAGAGGATGAAGCTTATGAAGGTGGGGACAGAGGTAGAGGATGAGGCTTATGAAGGTGGGGACAGAGGTAGAGGATGAAGCTTATGAAGGTGGGGACAGAGGTAGAGGATGAAGCTTATGAAGGTAGGGACAGAGGTAGAGAGGATGAAGCTTATGAAGGTGGGGACAGAGGTAGAGGATGAAGCTTATGAAGGTGGGGACAGAGGTAGAGGATGAAGCTTATGAAGGTAGGGACAGAGGTAGAGAGGATGAAGCTTATGAAGGTGGGGACAGAGGTAGAGGATGAGGCTTATGAAGGTGGGGACAGAGGTAGAGGATGAGGCTTATGAAGGTGGGGACAGAGGTAGAGGATGAAGCTTATGAAGGTGGGGACAGAGTTAGAGAGGATGAAGCTTATGAAGGTGGGGACAGAGGTAGAGGATGAAGCTTATGAAGGTGGGGACAGAGGTAGAGGATGAAGCTTATGAAGGTGGGGACAGATGTAGAGAGGATGAAGCTTATGAAGGTGGGGACAGAGGTAGAGGATGAAGCTTATGAAGGTGGGGACAGAGGTAGAGAGGATGAAGCTTATGAAGGTGGGGACAGAGGTAGAGGATGAAGCTTATGAAGGTGGGGACAGAGGTAGAGGATGAGGCTTATAAAGGTGGGGACAGAGGTAGAGGATGAAGCTTATGAAGGTGGGGACAGAGGTAGAGAGGATGAAGCTTATGAAGGTGGGGACAGAGGTAGAGGATGAAGCTTATGAAGGTGGGGACAGAGGTAGAGGATGAGGCTTATGAAGGTGGGGACAGAGGTAGAGGATGAAGCTTATGGAGGTGGGGACAGAGGTAGAGAGGATGAAGCTTATGAAGGTGGGGACAGAGGTAGAGGATGAAGCTTATGAAGGTGGGGACAGAGGTAGAGGATGAGGCTTATGAAGGTGGGGACAGAGGTAGAGGATGAAGCTTATGAAGGTGGGGACAGAGGTAGAGGATGAAGCTTATGAAGGTAGGGACAGAGGTAGAGAGGATGAAGCTTATGAAGGTGGGGACAGAGGTAGAGGATGAGGCTTATGAAGGTTGGGACAGAGGTAGAGGATGAAGCTTATGAAGGTGGGGACTGAGGTAGAGAGGATGAAGCTTATGAAGGTGGGGACAGAGGTAGAGGATGAAACTTATGAAGGTGGGGACAGAGGTAGAGGATGAGGCTTATGAAGGTGGGGACAGAGGTAGAGGATGAGTCTTGTGAAGGTGGGGACAGAGGTAGAGGTTGAAGCTTATGAAGGTGGGGACAGAGGTAGAGGATGAGGCTTATGAAGGTGGGGACAGAGGTAGAGGATGAAGCTTATGAAGGTGTGGACAGAGTTAGAGGATGAAGCTTATGAAGGTGGGGACAGAGGTAGAGGATGAAGCTTATGAAGGTGGGGACAGAGGTAGAGGATGAAGCTTATGAAGGTGGGGACAGAGGTAGAGGATGAAGCTTATGAAGGTGGGGACAGATGTAGAGAGGATGAAGCTTCTGAAGGTGGGGACAGAGGTAGAGGATGAAGCTTATGAAGGTGGGGACAGAGGTAGAGGATGAAGCTTATGAAGGTGGGGACAGAGGTAGAGGATGAAGCTTATGAAGGTGGGGACTGAGGTAGAGAGGATGAAGCTTATGAAGGTGGGGACAGAGGTAGAGGATGAAACTTATGAAGGTGGGGACAGAGGTAGAGGATGAGGCTTATGAAGGTGGGGACAGAGGTAGAGGATGAGGCTTGTGAAGGTGGGGACAGAGGTAGAGGTTGAAGCTTATGAAGGTGGGGACAGAGGTAGAGGATGAGGCTTATGAAGGTGGGGACAGAGGTAGAGGATGAAGCTTATGAAGGTGTGGACAGAGTTAGAGGATGAAGCTTATGAAGGTGGGGACAGAGGTAGAGGATGAAGCTTATGAAGGTGGGGACAGAGGTAGAGGATGAAGCTTATGAAGGTGGGGACAGAGGTAGAGGATGAAGCTTATGAAGGTGGGGACAGAGGTAGAGGATGAGGCTTATGAAGGTGGGGACAGAGGTAGAGGATGAAGCTTATGAAGGTGGGGACAGAGGTAGAGAGGATGAAGCTTATGAAGGTGGGGACAGAGGTAGAGGATGAAGCTTATGAAGGTGGGGACAGAGGTAGAGAGGATGAGGCTTATGAAGGTGGGGACAGAGGTAGAGGATGAAGCTTATGAAGGTGGGGACAGAGGTAGAGAGGATGAAGCTTATGAAGGTGGGGACAGAGGTAGAGGATGAAGCTTATGAAGGTGGGGACAGAGGTAGAGGATGAGGCTTATGAAGGTGGGGACAGAGGTAGAGGATGAAGCTTATGAAGGTGGTGACAGAGGTAGAGGATGAAGCTTATGAAGGTAGGGACAGAGGTAGAGAGGATGAAGCTTATGAAGGTGGGGACAGAGGTAGAGGATGAGGCTTATGAAGGTGGGGACAGAGGTAGAGGATGAAGCTTATGAAGGTGGGGACAGAGGTAGAGGATGAGGCTTATGAAGGTGGGGACAGAGGATGAGTGGAAGACCAAGATGGAGGGATTCATGGAGTTGATTGTGGAAGCAAAGATTAACAAGATTAATCAGTTTGACAGAAAGAGAGAGTATGTGGACGGAGTCCTGGAGAAGATTAAAGAAAATGAAGAGATGTCTAAGAAAGAGGTGGAGGAGAAGATAGAGCTGGAGAAGGTGGAGGATGTTATTTAAGAGAATGAGGAGGGAAATGGAGAAGAAGAGAGAAAATGATTTAAGGCTAGTGAAGCAGATAAAGTAGGGGAAGCAGATAAAGAGTGGAGACATTCTGTAATTACTCTACAGAATATAATACTGATGCCTCTATTGCCACAGCTACTAATCACAGCTCGTATGTACAGTACATAGCCAGAGCTGCTATTCAGTTGAGATGTATTTATTTTTATTTTATTTAACTTGGCAAGTCAGTTAAGAGCAACTTCTTATTTAAAATTACAGCCTACCCCTGCCCAATCAATCACAGGTGGTTGTGATAGAATTGAACCAGGGTCTGTAGTGCCTACTCCAGCACTGAGATGAAGTGCATTAGACCGCTGCGCCACTCGGGAGCCCCAGTTTAATGGACTCCAAGGTAGCATGCTCCTGTTTGGATGCATGTGGATGGATGCTGGAACTAAAGAAACATCATATGGGCCATCTACAGTGATTAAATCTCTGACGTCTTCGAAAGAGAGTGGAATGGAGGGAGGAACACACACACACTACTATTTTTCTACAATGACTCAAAAAACATCTAATTACAAATATGTGCAAGCAAAGGCAAGTTGGTTGTCCTGGGTGTGATATTACCTTAGATATACGTAGTTGTTATGATAAAGTCAGACAGTTGTACTAAACTCATAAGGTATTTAAAAGGTATTCAAGAAAGTCTACAGTATTAGGTTATATCATGAAGTTTAAGCCCATTGAACAGCAGGAACTCTGACAGACTGGACCTTTAACACATGCAAGAGTATGATTTATATTATAACGGTTACCAATAAAATAGGTAACGTAAATAGTTGGAATGTTGACTGACCACAGAGAATAAGAGACCTGGGTTAACTTCTTTGGGACTGGGGGCAGTATTTCTTGGATAAAAAGGTGCCCAGAGTAAACTGCCTGCTACTCAGGCCTAAAAGCTAGAATATGCATATAATAGATAGAAAACACTCTGAAGTTTCTAAAACTGTTTGAATGATGTCTGTGAGTATAACAGAACTCGTATGGCAGGACAAAACCTGAGAAAAAAATCAAACCAGGTAGTGGGGAATCTGAGGCTTGTAGTTTTTCAAGTCATTGCCTATCGAATATACAGTGTCCATGGGGTCATATTGCACTTCCTAAGGCTTCCACTGGATGTCAACAGTCTTTAGAACCTTGTTTGAGGCTTCTACTGTGAAGTGGTGGCGAATGAGAGCTGATTCAACCAGAGGTCTGCCAGAGTGCCATGAGCTGATCACGCGCTCACGTGAGAGCGACCTGCGTTCCATTGCATTTCTGAAAACATTTCTGAAGGAATTCTCCGGTTGGAACATTATTGAAGATTTATGTTAAAAATATCCTAAAGATTGAATCTATACATCATTTGACATGCTTCTATGGCCTGTAACAGTAGGTTTTCACTTTTGGTCTGGACCTAGTGATCCCGCCTCATGAATTTGGATTACTGAGCTAAACGTGCAAACAAAAAGGAGGTATTTGGACATAAATGATGGACTTCATCAAACAAAACAAACATTTATTATGGAACTGGGATTCCTGGGAATGCATTCTGAGGAAGATCATCAAAGGTAACTGACTTCTGTTGACTCCACAACATGGCGGATATCTGTATGGCTTGTTTTTGTGTCTGAGCGCTGTCCTCAGATTATTGCATGGTGTGCTTTCTCCGTAAAAAAAAATAGAAATCTGACTCAGCGGTTGCATTAAGGAGAAGTGGATCTAAAATGTCATCCATAACAGTTGTATCTTTTAGCAATGTTTATTATGAGTATTTCTGGAAATTGATGTGGCTCTCTGCAAAATCAAAGGTTGTTTTGGAACTACTGAACATAATGCGCCAATGCAAACTGAGATTTTTGGATATAAATATGAACTTTATCGAACAAAACATACATGTATTGTGTAACATGAAGTCCTATGAGTGTCATCTGATGATGATCATCAAAGGTTAGTGATACATTTTATCTCTATTTCTTCTTTTTGTGACTCCTCTCTTTGGCTGGTAAAATGGCTGTGTTTATCTGTGACTAGGTGGTGACCTAACATAATCGTTTGGTGTGCTTTCGTCGTAAAGCCTTTTTGAAATCGGACACTGTGGCTGGATTTACAACAAGTTTATCTTTAAAATGGTGTAAAATACTTGTATGTTTGAGAAATTTTAATTATGGGATTTCTGTTGTTTTGAATTTGGCTCCCTGCAGTTTCACTGGCTGTTGGCGAGGTGGGACGCTACATATCCCAGCGAGAAGAACAGACGTCAAATACTGAAGTTGCACATGATTTAGCTTTTCTATTACAATAGAGATGTTGGATTAGTCACTAATTGCAAACTAAGATGAATCAAGCACAACTGAACTACTTGTGTGTTTTACCCAAGTGGTCTTGTGAAATAATTTGGTCTGTCAGAGTTTATTCATCAGATGTAACTTTTATTTTTCCACCACATTTTTATTTACTTTGTCTTTTTTTATGGGGGGGGGATCATGGGTACAACATACAGATTAATATAATTTCATATTCAGATTGTATACTCTTCCCCCAATCTCCCACTCCATTTCCCAACATTGCACCCCATTCCCCCAACCTCCCACCACATTCCCCCAACCTCCCACCCCATTCACCCAACCTCCCACCCCATTCAGCCAACCTCCCACCCCATTCAGCCAACCTCCCACCCCATTCCCCCAACCTTCCACCCCATTCCCCCAACCTCCCACCCCATTCACCCAACCTCCCACCCATTTCCCCAACCTCCCACCCCATTCCCCCAACCTCCCACCCCATTCCCCCAACCTCCCACTCCATTCACCCAACCTCCCACTCCATTCACCCAACCTCCCACCCCATTCCCCCAACCTCCCACCCCATTCCCCCAACCTCCCACCCATTTCCCCCAACCATCCAACATGTTTGGCCTTGCTGCGTGGTAGCGTTAGGTGTAGCCTTTTGCAACTGCGTCCGGCGTGTCTCCCTTATCTGTTGTCATGGAGGACACTAAACATACAATTACGGCATGTAATGGCCAACAATTGGAGTCACACTAACACATTGGAAACAAGCCCTTTCCTTTAGTAGTGCTATAGAGAGAGTTTTCTGATGTGGGTCTTTGTCTCACAGCAGGCAGAGAGGAGCAGCAGCAACGAGGTGGACATCCGTCAGTCGATAGGTTCCCGGTCCGAATGGCGTCTAAGTTCCAGTTCCTTTTAACTCCAGTTCTGGGGCTAGAATACCATGCAACCAAGAAAATATTTCCATGTGATTCAATTTGATTTGAATGTAAGGAATTACAATAAGTGAAAGGGAATTGTTGTAAACAATACAGCACATCTCATTACATCACAATGATACCAGATAATAAGGTTTCATAATGATACTAGATAATAAGATTTCATAATGATACCAGATAATAACATATCATAATGACACAGATAATAAGATTTCATATGGATACCAGATAATAAGATTTCATATGGATACCAGATAATAAGATTTCATATGGATACCAGATAATAAGATTTCATATGGATACCAGATAATTACATATCATAATGATACCAAATAATAAGGTTTCATATGGATACCAGATAATAACATATCATAATGATACCAAATAATAAGATTTCATATGGATACCAGATAATAACATTTCATAATGATACCAGATAATTACATATCATAATGATACCAAATAATAAGGTTTCATATGGATACCAGATAATACCATCTCATAATGATACCAAATAATAACATATCATAATGATACAGATAATAACATATCATAATGATATCAAATAATATGATTTCATATGGATACCAGATAATAACATATCATAATGATACCAGATAATAACATATCATAATGATACCAAATAATAACATATCATAATGATACCAAATAATAAGATTTCATATGGATACCAGATAAAAACATATCATAATGATACCAAATAATAAGATTTCATATGGATACCAGATAATAACATATCATAATGATACCAAATAATAAGATTTCATATGGATACCAGATAATAACATATCATAATGATACCAAGTAATAACATATCATAATGATACAGAAAATAACATATCATATTGAAACCAAATAATAAGATTTCATATGGATACCAGATAATAACATATCATAATGATACCAGATAATAACATATCATAATGATACCAGATAATATGATTTCATATGGATACCAGATAATAACATATCATAATGATACCAGATAATAACATATCATAATGATACCAAATAATAAGATTTCATATGGATACCAGATAATAAAATATCACAATGATACCAAATAATAAGAGTTCATATGGATACCAGATAATAACATATCATAATGAAACCAAATAATAAGATTTCATATTGATACCAGATAATAACATATCATAATGATACCAGATAATAACATATCATAATGATACCAAATAATAACATATCATAATGATACCAAATAATAACATATCATACTGATACAGATAATACATATCATAATGATACCAAATAATAAGATTTCATATGGATACCAGATAATAACATATCATAATGATACCAAATAATATGATTTCATATGGATACCAGATAATAACATATCATAATGATACCAGATAATAACATATCATAATGATACCAGATAATATGATGTCATATGGATACCAGATAATAACATATAATAATGATACCAGATAATAACATATCATAATGATACCAGATAATAACATATCACAATGATACCAAATAATACGATTTCATATGGATACCAGATAATAACATATCATAATGATACCAAGTAATAAGATTTCATATGGATACCAGATAATAACATATCATAATGGTACCAAGTAATAAGATTTCATATGGATACCAGATAATAACATATAATAATGAAACCAAATAATAAGATTTCATATGGATACCAGATAATAACATATCATAATGATACCAAATAATAACATATCATAATTATACAGATAATACATATCATAATGATACCAAATAATAAGATTTCATATGGATACCAGATAATAACATATCATAATGATACCAAATAATATGATTTCATATGGATACCAAATAATAACATATCATAATGATACCAGATAATAACATATCATAATGATACCAGATAATATGATTTCATATGGATACCAGATAATACCATATCATAATGATACCAAATAATAACATATCATAATGATACAGATAATACATATCATAATGATACCAAATAATAAGATTTCATATGGATACCAGATAATAACATATCATAATGATACCAAATAATATGATTTCATATGGATACCAAAGAATAACATATCATAATGATACCAGATAATAACATATCATAATGATACCAGATAATATGATTTCATATGGATACCAGATAATAACATATCATAATGATACCAGATAATAACATATCATAATGATACCAGATAATAACATATGATAATGATACCAAATCATACGATTTCATATGGATACCAGATAATAACATATCATAATGATACCAAGTAATAAGATTTCATATGGATACCCGATAATAACATATCATAATGATACCAAGTAATAAGATTTCATATGGATACCAGATAATAACATATCATAATGATACCAGATAATAACATATCATAATGATACAGATAATACATATCATAATGATACCAAATAATAAGATTTCATATGGATACCAGATAATAACATATCATAATGATACCAAAAAATATGATTTCATATGGATACCAAATAATAACATGTCAAAATGATACCAGATAATAACATATCATAATGATACCAGATAATAACATATCATAATGATACCAAATAATACGATTTCATATGGATACCAGATAATAACATATCATAATGATACCAGATAATAACATATCATAATGATACCAAATAATACGATTTCATATGGATACCAGATAATAACATATCATAATGATACCAAGTAATAAGATTTCATATGGATACCAGATAATAACATATTATAATGATACCAAGTAATAAGATTTCATATGGATACCAGATAATAACATATCATAATGATACCAGATAATAACATATCATAATGATACCAAGTAATAAGATTTCATATGGATACCAGATAATAACATATCATAATGATACCAAGTAATAAGATTTCATATGGATACCAGATAATAACATATCATAATGATACCAAGTAATACGATTTCATATGGATACCAGATAATAACATATCATAATGTTACCAAGTAATAAGATTTCATATGGATACCAGATAATAACATATAATAATGAAACCAAATAATAAGATTTCATATGGATACCAGATAATAACATATCATAATGATACCAGATAATAACATATCATAATGATACAGATAATACATATCATAATGATACCAAATAATAAGATTTCATATGGATACCAGATAATAACATATCATAATGATACCAAATAATATGATTTCATATGGATACCAAATAATAACATGTCATAATGATACCAGATAATAACATATCATAATGATACCAGATAATAACATATCATAATGATACCAGATAATATGATTTCATATGGATACCAGATAATAACATATCATAATGATACCAGATAATAACATATCATAATGATACCAGATAATAACATATCATAATGATACCAAATAATACGATTTCATATGGATACCAGATAATAACATATCATAATGATACCAAGTAATAAGATGTCATATGGATACCAGATAATAACATATTATAATGATACCAAGTAATAAGATTTCATATGGATACCAGATAATAACATATCATAATGATACCAGATAATAACATATCATAATGATACCAGATAATAACATATCACAATGATACCAGATAATAACATATCATAATGATACCAAGTAATAAGATTTCATATGGATACCAGATAATAACATATCATAATGATACCAAGTAATAAGATTTCATATGGATACCAGATAATAACATATCATAATGATACCAAGTAATAAGATTTCATATGGATACCAGATAATAACATATCATAATGATACCAGATAATAACATATCATAATGATACCAGATAATAACATATCATAATCGGTCCTCCCCTCCCGCTCCGTGGCTCGACGACTCATTGCGAGCTCACAGAACAGTGCTCCGTGCAGCCGAGCGGAAATGGAGGAAAACTCGCCTCCCTGCGGACCTGGCATCCTTTCACTCCCTCCTCTCTACATTTTCCTCCTCTGTCTCTGCTGCTAAAGCCACTTTCTTCCACTCTAAATTCCAGGCATCTGCCTCTACCCCTAGGAAGCTCTTTGCCACCTTCTCCTCCCTCCTGAATCCTCCTCCCCCTCCCCCCCCCCTCCTCCCTCTCTGCAGATGACTTCGTCAACCATTTTGAAAAGAAGGTCGACGACATCCGATCCTCGTTTGCTAAGTCAAACGACACCGCTGGTTCTGCTCACACTGCCCTACCCTGTGCTCTGACCTCTTTCTCCCCTCTCTCTCCTAATGAAATCTCGCTTCTTGTGACGGCCGGCCGCCCAACAACCTGCCCGCTTGACCCTATCCCCTCCTCTCTTCTCCAGACCATTTCCGGAGACCTTCTCCCTTACCTCACCTCGCTCATCAACTCATCCCTGACAGCTGGCTACGTCCCTTCCGTCTTCAAGAGAGCGAGAGTTGCACCCCTTCTGAAAAAGCCTACACTCGATCCCTCCGATGTCAACAACTACAGACCAGTATCCCTTCTTTCTTTTCTCTCCAAAACTCTTGAACGTGCCGTCCTTGGCCAGCTCTCCCGCTATCTCTCTCAGAATGACCTTCTTGATCCAAATCAGTCAGGTTTCAAGACTAGTCATTCAACTGAGACTGCTCTTCTCTGTATCACGGAGGCGCTCCGCACTGCTAAAGCTAACTCTCTCTCCTCTGCTCTCATCCTTCTAGACCTATCGGCTGCCTTCGATACTGTGAACCATCAGATCCTCCTCTCCACCCTCTCCGAGTTGGGCATCTCCGGCGCGGCCCACGCTTGGATTGCGTCCTACCTGACAGGTCGCTCCTACCAGGTGGCGTGGCGAGAATCTGTCTCCTCGCCACGCGCTCTCACCACTGGTGTCCCCCAGGGCTCTGTTCTAGGCCCTCTCCTATTCTCGCTATACACCAAGTCACTTGGCTCTGTCATAACCTCACATGGTCTCTCCTATCATTGCTATGCAGACGACACACAATTAATCTTCTCCTTTCCCCTGTCTGATGACCAGGTGGCGAATCGCATCTCTGCATGTCTGGCAGACATATCAGTGTGGATGACGGATCACCACCTCAAGCTGAACCTTGGCAAGACGGAGCTGCTCTTCCTCCCGGGGAAGGACTGCCCGTTCCATGATCTCGCCATCACGGTTGACAACTCCATTGTGTCCTCCTCCCAGAGCGCTAAGAACCTTGGCGTGATCCTGGACAACACCCTGTCGTTCTCAACTAACATCAAGGCGGTGGCCCGTTCCTGTAGGTTAATGCTCTACAACATCCGCAGAGTACGACCCTGCCTCACACAGGAAGCGGCGCAGGTCCTAATCCAGGCACTTGTCATCACCCGTCTGGATTACTGCAACTCGCTGTTGGCTGGGCTCCCTGCCTGTGCCATTAAACCCCTACAACTCATCCAGAAAGCCGCAGCCCGTCTGGTGTTCAACCTTCCCAAGTTCTCTCACGTCACCCCGCTCCTCCGCTCTCTCCACTGGCTTCCAGTTGAAGCTCGCATCCGCTACAAGACCATGGTGCTTGCCTACGGAGCTGTGAGGGGAACGGCACCGCAGTACCTCCAGGCTCTGATCAGGCCCTACACCCAAACAAGGGCACTGCGTTCATCCACCTCTGGCCTGCTCGCCTCCCTACCACTGAGGAAGTACAGTTCCCGCTCAGCCCAGTCAAAACTGTTCGCCGCTCTGGCCCCCCAATGGTGGAACAAACTCCCTCACGACGCCAGGACAGCAGAGTCAATCACCACCTTCCGGAGACACCTGAAACCCCACCTCTTCAAGGAATACCTAGGATAGGATAAGTAATCCTTCTCACCCCCCCCCCTTAAATGATTTAGATGCACTATTGTAAAGTGGCTGTTCCACTGGATGTCAGAAGGTGAATTCACCAATTTGTAAGTCGCTCTGGATAAGAGCGTCTGCTAAATGACTTAAATGTAAATGTAATAATGATACCAAGTAATAAGATTTCATATGGATACCAGATAATAACATACCATAATGATACCAAGTAATAAGATTTCATATGGATACCAGATAATAACATATCATAATGATACCAGATAATAACATATCATAATGATACCAAGTAATAAGATTTCATATGGATACCAGATAATAACATATCATAATGATACCAGATAATAACATATCATAATGATACCAAATAATACGATTTCATATGGATACCAGATAATAACATATCATAATGATACCAGATAATAACATATCATAATGATACCAAATAATACGATTTCATATGGATACCAGATAATAACATATCATAATGATACCAAATAATACGATTTCATATGGATACCAGATAATAACATATCATAATGATACCAAATAATACGATTTCATATGGATACCAGATAATAACATATCATAATGATACCAAATAATACGATTTCATATGGATACCAGATAATAACATATCATAATGATACCAAATAATACGATTTCATATGGATACCAGATAATAACATATCATAATGATACCAAATAATACAATTTCATATGGATACCAGATAATAACATATCATAATGATACCAAATAATATGATTTCATATGGATACCAGATAATAACATATCATAATGATACCAAATAATATGATTTCATATGGATACCAGATAATAACATATCATAATGATACCAGATAATACGATTTCATATGGATACCAGATAATAACATATCATAATGATACCAGATAATACGATTTCATATGGATACCAGATAATAACATATCATAATGATACCAGATAATACGATTTCATATGGATACCAGATAATAACATATCATAATGATACCAAATAATATGATTTCATATGGATACCAGATAATAACATATCATAATGATACCAAATAATATGATTTCATATGGATACCAGATAATAACATATCATAATGATACCAACTAATATGATTTCATATGGATACCAGATAATAACATATCATAATGATACCAGATAATACGATTTCATATGGATACCAGATAATAACATATCATAATGATACCAGATAATACGATTTCATATGGATACCAGATAATAACATATCATAATGATACCAACTAATATGATTTCATATGGATACCAGATAATAACA
>NC_088235.1:18832583-18925083 GCF_036934945.1 Oncorhynchus masou masou | reverse complement strand
GAATTTGTTCTGGCTTTGGGGACTGTGAAAAGACCCCTGGTGGCATGTCTGGTGGGATAAGTGTGTGTGACAGAGGTGTGTATAAGTTGATTATGCAAACAATTTGGGATTTTCAACACGTTCGTATTTCTTATGAAAAGAAGAAGAGATGCAGTCAGTCTCTCCTCAACTCTTAGCCAAGAGAGTCTGGCAGCATAGTATTTATATCAGCACTCTGATTACAATTAAGAGCAAAACATGCCGCTCTGTTCTGGGCCAGCTGCAGCTTAACTAGGTCTTTCCTTGCAGCCCTGGACCACACGACTGGACAATAATCAAGATGAGACTAAACTAGAGCTGCAGGACTTGCTTTTGGAGTGTGGTGTCAAAAAAGCAGAGCATCTCTTTATTACAGCCTGACCTCTCCATCTTTACAACCATTGAATCTATATGTTTTGACCATGACAGTTTACAATCTAAGGTAACGCCAAGGCATTTGGTCTCCTCAACTTGTTCAACAGCCACACCATTCATTACCAGATTCAGCTGAAGTCTAGTGCTTAGGGAATGATTTGTACCAAATACAATGCTCTTAGTTTTAGAGATGTTCAGGACCAGTTTATTACTGGCCACCCATTCAGCATACATGGACACACATGCTTTGTTAAATGCCAGTGGCAACTCATTGGTAAAAATAGAAAAGAGTAGAGGGCCTGCCCTGCAGTACACCACACGTTACATGTTTGACATTACAGAAGCTTCCATTAAGTTCATTTCTCAGCATTTTTTAAATAGTTTTACTTTAGTGCATTATTGCAAACAGGACGCATGTTTTTGAATATTTCAAATCTGTACATGCTTCCTTATTTTCACTCTGTCATTTAGGTCAATATTGTGGAGTAACTACAATGATGTTGATCCATAGTCAGTTTTCTCCTATCACAGCCATTAAACTCTGTAACTGTTTTAATGTCACCATTGGCCTCATGGTGAAATGACCTCTTTCCTTCCTCTCTGGAAACTGAGTTAGGAAGGATGGATGTATCTTTGTAGTGACTGGGTTTCTTGATTCACCATCCAATGTGTAATTCGTAACTTCACCATGATTAAAGGGATACTCAATGTCTGTTTTTTTAACTTACCAATAGGTGCCCTTCTTTACAAGGCTTTGGAAAACTTCCCTGGTCTTTGTGTTTGAAAAACAGCTCGACTGAGGGACCTTACCTTACAGCTAATTGTATGTATGTTTTGGGTAGAGAGATTACGTTGTCATTAACAGATCATGTTAATTAAACAATATTATTGCACACAAAGTGAGTCCGTGCAACTGATTTTGTGACTTGTCAAGCAAATGTTTACTCCTGAACTTATTTAATGTTGCCCAAAAAAAGGTGTTAAATACTTATTCACTCACAACATTTCAGCTTTTCATTTTTAATGAATGAAAAAACACATTTCCACTTTGACATTAAGCTGTGTTGTGTATAAGGCAGTGACATAAAATCAACATGTATTAAATATTTAATTTGTGTTCTAACAGAACAAAATGTGGAAATATTCAAGGGGTGTGAATACTGTACTGCACTGTATCTAGAAAGTGCTTGCCATGTTCTCAGAATATACAATATTAATGTTCTAGACACATTTCACGGGACATTGCAAGAACATTCATGTGTCCAGTTTTCTGAGGGTTAGGAGAATATTCCATCAACGACCCACCAAACATGGTTGCAATGTTCTCAGAAAGTAATTCATTAATATTCTAGGCAAGTTTCATGGGAACACTGTAAGAACATGTTCGTGTATCAGTTGACAGTTGCCTGATGGTCCCAAAGAAAATTCTCCCCCCAAAATGTTCATTACACATCACGCCTGGTTACTGTTGCCAAGCCCATCAAGGCTCTGATTAGTAAACCACAGATCCATTCACAGCTCTTTTTGTCTGTTGGCAAGGCTTCATTGTATAGCTAGATGACTTCTGATATCTCCAGGAGAGATAAGTATATTTTGTTTGTCTTTATCTGTTGTGGTCTAGTACTGTCTTTTTGCTAGCTAAGGCCATCTCCTTTAAGTGCTGCCTGTCTTCCCAGTAGCCTGGTGTGTGAACTGCTGACTGCTCATCATTTGCAGATAGTTGTTGACACATCAACCAGGATCAAGGGGCAAGGACATTTGTGCCTTGTTTTGGTAATCAGTGGCTGTATTGGACCGGGAGTAGTTTCAACTCTCCTAGACACCCCTTATAATTTAGTGTACCCTGCACACACCACCGATGTGGAATACCCGGTCTCTGGCAGCGTTTGGAACTGCAAATCTGTGGTCAAGAACGGCAAGTTCATCTCAGTCTATACTGCCCTTTAGTCCCTTGACGTTTTGGCCCTGATGACATGGATCACCCAAGAGAACACTGCTACTCCATCTGCTCTTTCTTCATCTGACTGTTTTCTCTCATAGCCCGAGAGTGTTTGGTCATTGCAGTGGTGGCACAGGTCTACTCATTTCTCCTAAGTGGAGATTCTCTCTTTTCTCCCTCTCTCACCTGTCTCCTCATTTGAATTCCATGCTGTCACTGTCACTTGTCCACTCAAGCATAAAATTATTGTCATCTATCGCCCACCAGGTGCCCTTGGAGAGTTCCTCAATGAGTTTGCCACCCTGATAAGCTCATTTCCTTACGATGGCTCTTCATACTTGGCGACTTCAACCTCCCGACGTCTGCCTTCTATTAATTTCTTTCCAACTCTCTTTCCTCTCCCTTGCCTCTTTTTACCTCACACTTTCTCAATACCCTCCAACTCACAAGGCAAGAAATATGCTTTCCCTCATCTTTAACCTCTTACATCTATGGGGGCGCTATTTCATTTTTGGATGAAAAACATTCCCATTTTAAACAAGATATTTTGTCACAAAAAGATGCTCGACTATGCATATAATTGATAGCTTTCGAAAGAAAACACTCTGACGTGTCCAAAACTACCAAGATATTCTCTGTGCGTGCCCTAGAACGTGAGCTTCAGGCAAAACCAAGATGAGATGGCATCCAGGAAATGAGCAGGATTTTTGAGGCTCTGTTTTCCATTGTCTCCTTATATGGCTGTGAATGCGAGAGGAATGAGCCTGCCCTTTCTGTCGTTTCCCCAAGGTGTCTGCAGCATTGTGACGTATTTGTAGGCAGATCATTGGAAGATTGACCATAAGAGACCACATTTACCAGGTGTCCGCCCGGTGTCCTGCGCCGAAATTGGTGCGCAAAAGTCACCTGCCAGTATTTTTCCATGGGATACAGAGAGGAAAGCAAGCTTCCACAAACTGCATATCAATGAAGAGATATGTGAAAAAACACCTTGAGGATTGATTCCATTCAATGTTTGCCATGTTTCGGTCGATATTATGTAGTTAATCCGGAAAAAGTTTTACGTTGTAGGTGACTGAATTTTCGGTTCGTTTCGGTAGCCAGACGCAATGTAGAAAACGGAAGGATTTCTCCTACACACAGACGCTTTCAGGAAAAACTGCGCATTTGGTATGTAACTGAGAGTCTCCTCATTGAAAACATCAGAAGCTCTTCAAAGGTAAATGATTTTATTTATTTGGTTATCTGGTTTTTGTGAAAATGTTGCGTGCTAAATGCTACTCAAAATGCTATGCTAGCTTTGCATACTCTTACACAAATTAGTCAATTTCTATGGTTCAAAAGCATATTTTGAAAATCTGAGATGACCGTGTTGTTAAGAAAAGGCTAAGCTTGAGAGCAGACGCATTATTTTCATTTTATTTGCGATTTTCAGAAATCGTTAACGTTGCGTTATGCTAATGAGCCTGAGGCTTTAGTCACAAACCCGGATCCGGGGTGGGGAGTTTCAAGAAGTTAATAGAGGCTGCTTTGCCTACTAATCTCACTGCAGTCCCCCTCCAGGTCTCTGATAATTACTTTGTGTCCATTTCTGTCTCCCTTTTCTCCAACCCTAACCACTCAGCCCCATTGTAATCATTGCTCTCTCTCTCCCACTACTCTCTCCTCTTTAATCCTATCATCTCTCCCTTCTGCTAAATCATTCTCCCTCCTGTCTCCTGATTCTGCCATTTCGACTCTACCCTCCTCCCTTTCCGCAACCTATAACTTGCAATGCCCCCTTTCCTCCCGGCCGGCTCGGCCTTCCCCTCCTGCTCTGTGGCTGAGTGACTCATTGCGAGCCTACAGAACAGGGCTGCGGGCAACTGACCAACAATGGAAGAAAACTAAACTTCCGGGGGACCTATCATCCTTTCACTCCCTCCTCTCTACCTTCTCTTCCTCTGTATCTGCTGCTAAAGCCACTTGCTATCACTCAAAATGTCAAGCTTCTGCCATTAAACCTAGGAAATTATTTTCCACATTCTCCTCCTTCCTTAATCTTTCACACCCTCCCCCACCCTCCCTGCAGATGACTTTGTCAACCACTTTGAAAAAAAGGTTGATGACTTCCACTACTCATTCACTCAGCCTATTCAGTCCACTGGTCTCACTCACACAGAGCTACCCTACGCCTTGTCCTCATTCTCCTCTCTCTCTCCAGATGACAACCAGATGACAACCTTTGACTAGCCTGGCCACCCAAGAACCTGTCTGCTTGACCACATCCCCTACTCCAAACCATCTCTGGAGACCTTGTACCATTCCTCACTTCCCTCATCTACTCATCCCTGACAACTGACTGCGTCCCCTCTGACTTCAAAATGGCCCGAGTTGTCAGCCCACCACCTCGAGCTCAACCTAGACAAGACAGAACTGCTCTTCTTTCCGGGGAAAGCCTGCCTGCTCAAAGACCTCTCCATCATGGTTGACAACTCCAGTGTCACCCTGAACAACACACTGTCTGTCTCTGCAAACATCAAAGCAGTAACCCACTCCTGCAGGTTCATGCTCTACAACATCCGTAGAGTACGACCCTACCTGGCACAGGAAGCGGCGCAGGTCCTAATCCAGGCACTTGTCCTCTCCTATCTGGACTACTGCAACTTGTTGTTGGCTGGTCTCCTCGCTTGTGCCATCAAATCCCTACAATGTATCCAGAATGCTGCAGCCCACCTGGTTTTCAACCTTCCAAAGATCGCTCATGTCACCCTGTTTCAGTCGAAGCTCACATCCACTACAAGACCATGGTGCTTACCTATGGAGCAGCAAGAGGAGCTGCCTCCTTACATTCAGGCTAAGCTCAAACCCTACACCCCAACCCGAGTACTTTGTTCTGCCACCTCAGGTCGCTTGGCCCCCCCACCCCTACGGGAGGTCAGCTTCCGCTCAGCCCAGTCCAAGTTATTCTCTGTTCTGGCACCCCAATGGTGGAACCAGCTTCCCCCTGAAGCTCGGCAGAGTACCTGCCCATCTTCCAAAAACAGAAACCCTACCTCTTCAAACGGTATCTTAAATAATCCTCCTCCTCACCTCAACCCCCCCCACCACATTTTCTTTTGTTGCATTTTATAAATAAATATCTCCCCCTTCTATCTCTTGCTCTGACTAAAATGTAAAATGTTAGGAATAATTAGTGCTTTTAACATAGTGTTTTCCACTAACTAATTTCTTCATTTATACAGCAATTATTATTCAACATGTCCTCAAATGGGATGTGAACTCACAACCTCTTTTTTCTTGGTATTCAGATCTTGCTGCTACACCACCAGATCAGTTGTCCATTCATTTGACTATTCTCTCAATTTCTTTTCTTTTCTTATTTCAACAGTTTAAGGGCTTTCTGTATAGTTTTCTAATACTGGTGGGGCATATTAACATGTTTAATTTTGACTCCTGAATCGCTATGCTCAAGAACAAGTTTTGGTGTACTTTTAACTATTTTTGAACAGAGCTGAGATTAACTTCAAAGTGCACTAACCCTATTGCTTACTCATATGAAGTTGTGTCAGATCTACACAAATGCCTAGGGAGGAGGGGTTACTTCTGGACAGGGTCTAACTATACTGGCCCAATAAGCACATACTCTAGGGATGTCCCTTATTGGGCCAGTGTTTAGGGTGTTAGTGCTGGAGGCCTCGGTTTGAGACCCACTAGGGGAGTCAACATATTCTCACATTCTTAGCGATATGTTAACAGGAGTATAATTAAAACCAGATGAATATGCCCCACCTACATTACACAACTGTACAGAAAGCGCATACAATGTTGATATCAGTAAATTCATCTGTCTATTATTTCATGATTGGTTTAACTGATACCTGACACGGTGGCGTAACAGGAAGATCAGCATGCGTTTGTATTTACAGATGGCATACAAGTTGGATTTTAAGGCACATGAAAGTTCCCTTGTTCGAGAAGGAATTTCTTCCCCCCAAAAAACGCATTTTGATAAAAAAAATATTTTTACGCTCAAATGGCTTTCCTGTGAAGTAGTGACCCACAACATACGCCTAGTTTCCTGAAACAGGTCACATTTGTTGTTAGCAGAGTTAGGACTTCTTTGGACGACCATAAATGTCGGTTGGTAAAGGTCAAACTGCACACGGATAAAAGGGCATGTAACAAAATCTACTTCAGTACATAGGCACATTCATGCATTTTTGTTATACAGGGCAGTAATGTTACTGCTTGCTGACACAGTGACAGTTCATTTGATGTTATACAGGGCAGTAAGGTTGTTTCCATATAGTAGGCTTGCTGAAATAGTAGACAGTTCATATTCCCACAGACAGGTGAGACAGAAGCATACTCAGACCTCTTACCTCTCTCAGATTCCTGATCCAAAGCTGTGTCTCCATTGCATAAGAGGCGTTTTCATTTATGAAGATGTTCCGACCCACTTTGAATCTCTATATATATCTTCATTAGGCTTCATTTTTTATGTTCCACCACAATAAAACCTCAAACCGGGGCACATTTTTGTGTCTCAGTTTGATTTCCTCTCCAGCCAGGATGAGCGTTCAGTTGGGATCTGAAGCACAACCTGCTGGATCTATACAGCATAAGACCAACCAACAAACCCACCAACCGGGGTAAAACACAGGAAATTCCAGATTCCTGAACCCAAAGCTGACAAAAAGGCTGTGTTGTATTCCGGCCTGCTCCCAGATCTGATTGCAGTAGCAGACCATAGGGAGAGTGAGACACAAACGGATAACACCATTCTCCACCTCCCTCTCCTCCCCTGTATCACATTTCCCTACCCATACACAGCCGTACTCTGCCAGATCTCCCTCGTTTCAATTCATTTGCCCACCTATTTATTTTAAGGTATTACGTTTCATCTCTGTCCTTGGGCCTTCTCCCCGTTGAGGTCCCTTGGAGGACAGTAGTTGTTTGGTAAGATGGGGCTGAAGGAGGTAAAGGGGGTGTGCTGGTGCCTGTGTGGTTGAGACGTGGTGCTGTGCAGACGTGGAATAATATCAGATTGACAGTGGTGGTGCTGAGAGAGGGCGGTGAGGATTGGGTGGATGTTGGAGGAACTTTGATTAGAGTGCTGCTGTACTGCTGCATAATTACACCGCTGTCCGCTCAGCTCTCATTCTGCTCTACAGCTCTCTAGTTTACATCTCCCTAGCCTAAACCACTCTCCATCTCTACTCTGCTAAATCTCTTCTACATCTCTCTACTCTACTACATGCCTCTACTCTACTACATATCCCATTACATGTTTCTACACATCTCTACTACATCTTTCTACTCTACTACATATCTCTTTTACATGTCTCTCCACCTCTACATATCTCTATTCTCCATCTTACTCTACTCTAGATCTGTCTCTACAGATCTCTCTACTCTACATCTCTCTCTACTCTACTATATCTCTCTACTCTACTCCATCTCTCTATTACATCTCCCACTACATCTTTCTACATATCGCTTCATCTCTCTACATCTCCCTACTCTACAACATTGTTCTACATCTCTCCACTCTACATCTTTACACCAGGGTAGCCTGGTGGTTAGAGCATTGGACTAGTAACCAAAAGGTTGCAAGTTCAAATCCCCGAGCTGACAAGGTACAAAATCTGTCCTTCTGCCCCTGGACTGGCAGCTCTTGATACTCCCCATCCCGGATCCGGGATTGTGAATACAGCCTCAGGCTCATTAGCATAACGCAACGTTAACGATTTCTGAAAATCGCAAATGAAAATAATATGCCTGCTCTCAAGCTTTGCCTTTTCTTAACAACACTGTCATCTCAGATTTTCAAAATATGCTTTTGAACCATAGCAAATCAAGCATTTGTGTAAGAGTATTGCAAGCTAGCTTAGCATTTTGCGTAGCATTTAGCACGCAACATTTTCACAAAAACCAGATAACCAAATAAATAAAATAATTTACCTTTGAAGAGCTTTGGATGTTTTCAATGAGGAGACTCTCAGTTACATAGCAAATGTTCAGTTTTTCCTGAAAGAATCTTTGTGTAGGAGAAATCGCTCCGTTTTGTACATCACATTTGGCTACCGAAACGAACCGAAAATTCAGTCACCAAAACCTCAAACTTTTTCCAAATTAACTCCATAATATCGACCGAAACATGGCAAACGTTGTTTAGAATCAATCCTCAAGGTGTTTTTCACATATCTCTTCATTGATATGCCGTTCGTGAAAGCCTGCTTTCCCCTTAGAATCCCATGGAAAAATACCAGCAGCTGAAAATGACGCACCAATTTCGACTGAGGACACCGGGCGGACACCTGGAAAATGTAGTCTCTTATGGTCAATCTTCCAATGATATGCCTACAAATACGTCACAATGCTGCAGACACCTTGGGGAAACGATAGATAGGGCAGGCTCATTCCTCTCACATTCACAGCCATATAAGGAGACAATGGAAAACAGAGCCTCAAAAATCCTGCTCATTTCCTGGTTGCCATTTCACCTTGGTTTTGCCTGTAGCTCCCGTTCTAGGGCACCCACAGACAATATCTTTGCAGTTCTGGAAAACTCAGAGTGTTTTCTTTCCAAAGCTATCAATTATATGCATAGTCGAGCATCTTTTTGTGACAAAATATCTTGTTTAAAACGGGAACGTTTTTCATCCAAAAATGAATTTGCGACCCCAGATTTTCAAGAGGTTAACCCACTGTTCCTAGGCCGTCATTGAAAATAAGAAGTTGTTCTTAACTGACTTGCCTAGTAAAATAAAGGTAATAAAAAATCTATCTCCATCTCTCTATTCTCCATCTCTCCACTCTGCATCTTACCCAAATCTACAGCTGTCTACTATACATCTCTCTACTCTACTACATATTTCTTCTACTAAATCTGTCTACATATCTCTACATCTCTCTCTACTATATTTCTCTACATCATCGTTCTACATTCTCCACTCTACATCGATCTCCAACTATCCATCTCTCCACTCTACATCTATCTCCAACTATCCATCTCTCCACTCTACATCTATATCCAACTATCCATCTCTCTGCTCTACCTACCTGCTCTACATCTCTCCACTATCCATCTCTCTGCTCTACCTACCTGCTCTACATCTCTCCACTCTACAGCTCTCCTCTCTACTACATATTTATTCTACATCACTCTACTCTACAACATGTCTCTACTCTACTACATCTCCCACTACATCTTTCTATACATCTCTACATCTCTCTACTCTACTACATCTCTCCACATCTCTCTACTTTACATATCTCTACTCTACATCTCCCTACATATATCTACCCTACATCACTCTACATCACCAACATCTCTCTACTTTAAATCTCTCCACTCTGCATTTATCTACATCTCTCTACTCTACATATCTCTCTAATCTACTACATCACTCTACATCTCTCTACTCTACTACATCTCCCACTACATATCTCTACTCTACAACATCGTTCTATAAATATATAAAATATATCCCATTTAGCAGACGCTTTTGTCCAAAGCGACTTACAAGTCGGCTGGGGCCACTACTGCATATGGGTGGCCCCAGTGGGAATCGAACCCACGACGCTTGGCGTTGCAAGCGCCATGCTCTACCGACTGAGCCACACAGGACCACTACATCTGTTCTACATCTGTCCACTCTACATCTATCTACATCTATCCATCTCTCTGCTCTACAACTCCTCTACATCACTCTCCATCTCTCTATTCACCATCTCTCCACTCTACATCTCTCTACTCTACTACATATTTATACTGTACAACATTTCCAAGATGGCGTAGCAGTGCAGATGTGGTTTGTCGTCCTCTCGTTTACTTATTGTATTTTTCGTCTTTTTTGTATATATTTCAATTTATTTTCAATCTCTTTTCAATTTTAAATTAATATACCTTCGGTAACCTGCCTCACCCAGTGTGACACAGATCCGCTACTGTTTAGACCTTTTAGCCAGAACCTCCGTTAGAAGTTAGCCATCAGAAGCTAAACTGCAAATTAGCTACTAACTATTTAGTCATTGTTAGCCACTGCTAGCGGCCTTTACCTTCTGCACAGACACCAGCCTTTTTTTGTTGCCTGGATAATACTTGCCAGCCTGCCAGTATCAGACTGTTTTCTCCACTACAACGCCGGATTCCTGCCATAAACCATGGACCAATATTCCTGATCATCACAGCTAACTAGCTGCCACTGAGTGACCCAGCCCTGAAGCTAGCCCTGAGCCAGGCCCACCTCCCGGCCTACTCTGTGATCACTCGGTTACTCAGCCGATGCCTCCGGGACTCTACCCCCAACATGGCTAGAATCCACTACTCAACCGGATCCTTGCTGTATGCTCTGGACCTTTGCATCGGATTATCGCTGCTAGCTAGCTGCTACCGAGTGGCTATAATGGCTAACGCCCCTGCCCTGAAGCTAGCACCAGTTAGTCGCCAGCCAGGCGCATCTCGTGGCTAGCAAACAAAATCACTACAACTACAATACCTCTTTCTCTATCTGGCCCGGACCCAATGTCGACATGGCGCACCGCCGTACCACCACGACTGCCGAAGTAACTCTATCCACTGTGCCCTCAACCAGAATTTGCCGGACCCCGGCCAGCTAACTTTAAACACTGTGTCTCCCACATGCTAGCGCAACAACGACTACTGGCCGGGTGTAAGCAGAAGCGTCTGCTCCGCGGCTTCCCTGTTCCATCTATTGCTGTTCATTGGACCCTATGATCACTTGGCTACATAGCTGATGATCACTGGACTGTTCATTTATCACGGTACTCCATTTTGTTTATTTTTTTGTTTTTCTGCTGGCCCCAGCCTCGAACTCAGGCCCTGTGTGTAGTCAACCGACCCTCTCTGCCAATTCATCGCTATTTTACCTCTTGTTGCCTTAGGTGATTAGCTGTTGTTGTCTTACCCGTTGTTGTCATTGCTAGCTCTCCCAATCAACACCTGTGATTGCTTTATGTCGCTCTCTCATGTCAATATGCCTTGTATACTTTTGTTTAGGATAGTTATCATTGTTTTAGTTCACTACAGAGCCCCTAGTCCCACCCAACATGCCTCAGATACCTCCTTTGTCCCATCTCCCACACATTCAGTGACCTCACCCAGCATAACTATCCCATCCAGAGATGCAACCTCTCTTATCATCACTCGGTTCCTGGGCTTACCTCCACTGTACCCGCACCTCACATACCCCTGTCGGTATATTATGCCTTGAATCTATTCTACCACACCCAGAAATCGGCACCTTTTATTCCCTGTCCCCAACGCACTAGACGACCAGTTTTGATAGCCTTTAGCTGTACCCTCATCCTACCCCTCTGTTCCTCGGGAGATGTATAGGTTAACCCAGGCCCTGCGTTTCCCCAGGCACTCTCATTTGTTTACTTCTGCAACCGAAAAAGCATTGGTTTCATGCATGTTAACATCAGAAGACTTCCCCCTAAGTTTGTTTTACTCACTGCCTTAGCACACTCTGCCAACTCTGATGTCCTTGCCATGTCTGAATCCTGGTTTAGGAAGGCCACCAAAAATTCTGAGATTGCCATACCCAATTACAAAATTTTCTGGCAAGATATAACTGCCAAATGAGGGAGGAGTTGCAATCAACTCCAGAGATAGCCTGCAAAGTTCTGTCATGCTTTCCAGGTCTAATCTTAAAAATGAATCTTTCCAGAAATAAATCTCTCACTGTTGCCGCCTGTTATAGACCCCCCTCAGCCCCAGGCTGTGCACTTGACACCATATGTAAATTGATTGCCCCCATCTATCTTCAGAGTTCGTTCTGTTAGGTGACATAAACTGGGACATGCTTAACACCCTGGCAGTCTTACAATCTAAGCTACATGCCCTCAATTTCACACAAAATATCAAGGAACCCACCAGGTACAAAGTTAAATCCGTAAACATGAACACCCCCATAGAAATTATCCTGACCAACTTACCCTCCAAATACCCTTCTGCTGTTTTCAATCAGGATCTCAGCGATCACTGCCTCATTGCCTGCACCCACTATGGGACCGTGCTCAAATAACCACTCCTGCACTAGCATCGAATAGTCCCCACGATATGCAACTTTTCAGGGAAGTCAGGAACCAATACCCGCAGTCAGTCAGGAAAGCAAACGCTAGCTTTATCAAACAGCCATTTTCACCCTGTAGCTCTAACTCCAAAACGTTTTGGGACACTAAAGTCCATGGAGAATAAGAGCACCTCCTCCCTGCTGGCCACTGCACTGAGGCTAGGTAAAACTGTTACCACCAATAAATCCACGATAATCGAGAATTTCAATAAGCATTTCTCTACGGCTGGCCATGCTTTCCTCCTGGCTACCCCAACCCCGGTCAACAGCTCCACACCCCCCGCAGTTACTTGTCCAAGCCTCCCCAGCTTCTCCTTCACCCAAATCCAGATAGCAGATGTTCTGACAGAGCTGCAAAACCTGAACCCGTACAAATCAGCTGGGCTTGACAATCTGGACGTAAAATTATCCGCTGACATTTTTTAGAACCGCTATTACTAGTCTGTTCCTAAAGATTGGAAAGCTGCCACGATCATCCCCCTCTTCAAAGGGAGTGACACTAGACCCAAACTGTTATAGACCTATATCCATCATGTCTTTCTAAAGTCTTCAAAAGCAAAGTTAATAAACAGATCACTGACCATTTCGAATCCCACCATACCTTCTCCGCTGTGCAATCCGGTTTTTGAGATGGTCAAGGGTGCAGCTCATCCACGCTCAAGGTACTAAACGATATCATGACCGCCATCGATAAAAGACAGGACTGTGCAGCCGTCTTCATCGACCTGGCCAAGGCTTTCAACTCTGTCAATCACCGCATTCTTAACGGCAGACTCAACAGCCTTGGTTTCTCAAATGACTGCCTTGCCTGGTTCACCAAATATTTCTCAGATAGAGTTCAGTGTGTCAAATTGAAGGGCCTGTTGTCCAGACCTCTGGCAGTCTCTATTGGTGTACCACAGGGTTCAATTCTCGGGCTGACTCTTTTCTCTGTATTCATCAATGATGTCGCTCTTACTGCGGGTGGTTCCCTGATCCAGCTCTACGCAGACGACACCAATCTGTATACATCTGGCCCTTCTTTAGACACTGTGTTTTAACCAACCTCCAAACGAGCTTCAATGCCATACAAAACTCCTTCCGTGTCCTTCAACTGCTCTTAAACGCTAGTAAAACCAAATGCATACTTTTCAACCCTTCGCTGCCCGCATCCACCTGCCCGACAAGCATTAAGACTCTGGACGGTTCTGACTTAGAATATTTGCACAACTACAAATACCTAGGTATCTGGCTAGACTGTAAACTCTCCTTCCAGACTCATATTAAACATCTCCAATCCAAAATTAAATCTAGAATTGGCTTCCTATTTCACAACAAAGCCTCCTTTACTCACACCACCAAACATACCCTCATAAAATTGACCATCCTACCGATCCTAGACTTTATAAGTCTCTGCTAGGTAAAGCTCCACCTTATCTCAGCTCACTGGGATAACAACACCCATCCATAGCACGTGCTCCAGCAGGCATATCTCACTGGTCATCCCCAAAGCCAACACCTCCTTTGGCCACCTTTCCTTCCTGTTCTCTGCTGCCAATGACTGGAATGAATTGCAAAAATCGCTGAAGCTGGAGACTTATATTTCCCTCACTTACTTTAAACATCAGCTATCTGAGCAGCTAACCGATCAGCTGTACATAGCCCATCTGTAAATAGCCCACCCAACTACCTCATCCCCCTGTTTTTATTTACCTTTCTGCTCTTTTGCACACCAGTTTTTCAACTTGCACATCACCATCTGCTCATGTATCACTCAATTGTAATTACTTTGCACCTATGGCCAATTTATTGCCTTACCCCTCTCACGCCATTTGCACACACTGTATGTAGACTTTCTTTTTTTTCTATTGTGTTATTGACTGTACGCTTGTTTTTTCCATGTGTAACTCTGTGTTGTTGTTTTTGTCGCACTGCTTTGCTTTATCTTGACAAGGTCACAGTTGTAAATGAGAACATGTTCTCAACTAGCTTACCTGGTTAAATAAAGGTGAAATAAAACAAATATCATACTCTACTACATCTCTCTGTTCTACTCCATCTCCCAATACATCTTTCTAGATATCTCCACATCCTTCTCTACTCTACATACTGTATCTCCCTGTCTCTCCATCTCTCTGCTCTACATAACTCTAAATATCTCTATTCTACACATTTCCATTTCTCTACTCTACATCACTCTCCACTTTACATCTACCTACCCTAAATCTCTCTACATCCTCTCTACATAGCTCCAATACATCTCTTCACTCTACATCTCTCTAGGTCTGTACTCTACCACTCTACGTCTCTATACTCTACATCTCTTTCCACTATATATTTCTACATCTCTACACATCTCTCTACTACCTATTTCTACTCTACATCTCTCCACTACATCTTTCTACTCTACATCTCTCAATTACATTTTTCCAATCTACATCTCTCCACTCCACATATCTCTACTCTACATCTATCTCTACATCCCTCTCTTCTCTACATCTCTCCTCTACAGTGGATTGCAAAAGTATTCACCCCCCTTGGCATTTTTTCGTATTTTGTTGCCTTACAACCTGGAATTAAAAAGGTTTTTGGGGGGTTTGTATCATTTGATTTACACAACATTTACACAACATACCTACCACTTTTATTTTTTATTGTGAAAAAAACATGTTTGTACATATCTCTACTCTACATGTCTGTACATGTCTGTACATCTCTCTACATGTCTGTTCATCTCTCTACATGTCTGTACATATCTCTTCTCTACATGTCTGTAAAATCTCTACTCTACATGTCTCTACATAGCTCTACATGTCTGTACATCTCTCTACATGTTTGTACATATCCTTTCTCTACATCTCTCTACATGTCTGTACATATCTCTAGTCTACATCTCTCTACTCTACATGTCTGTACATCTCTCTTCTCTACATGTCTGTACATCTCTCTACTCTACATCTATATACATCTCTCTACTCTACATGCCAGTACTACACATCTCTACTATACATGTCTCTACATTTCTCTTCTGTACATGTCTTTACATATCTCTACTCTACATGACTTTACATATCTCTACTCTACATGTCTGTACATATCTCTTCTCTACATGTCTCTACATCTCTCTACTCTACATGTCTGTACATCTCTCTACCTTACCTGTCTGTACATCTCTCTACATGTCTGTACATATCTCTTCTCCACATGTTTTTACATATCTCTACTCTACATGTCTCTACATATCTCTACTCTACATGTCTTTACATATCTCTGTTCTAAAAATCTCTACATCTCTCTACATCTCTATACTCTACATGTCTGTACATCTCTCTACTCTACATATCTCTACATGTCTGTACATCTCTCTTCTCTACATGTCTGTACATCTCTCTTCTCTACATCTCTCTACATGTCTGTACATATCTCTTCTCTACATGTCTGTACATCTCTCTAATCTACGTGTCTGTACATCTCTCTTCTCTACATGTCTGTACATCTCTCTACTCTACATCTATCTACATCTCTCTACTCTACATGTCAGTACTACATATCTCTACTCTACATGTCAGTACTACATATCTCTACTATACATGTCTCTACATTTCTCTTCTCTACATGTCTTTACATATCTCTACTCTACATGTCTGTACATCTCTCTACATGTCTGTACATATCTCTTCTCTACATTTCTCTAGATGTCTTTACATATCTCTACTCTACATATCTCAACATATCTCTACTCTACATGTCTGTACATCGCTCTACATGTCCTTACATCTCTCTACTCTACATCTCTCCACATGTCTGTACATCTCTCTTCTCTACATGCCTGTACATCTCTTTACTCTACAGGTCTGTACATCTCTCTACATGTCTGTACATATCTCTTTTCTACATGTCTGTACAATTCTCTACTCTACATGCCTCTACATATCTCTACATGTCTGTACATCTCTCTTCTCTACATGTCTGTACATCTCTCTACATGTCTGTACATATCTCTTCTCTACATCTCTCTACATGTCTGCACATGTCTCTTCTCTACATGTCTGTACATATCTCTACTCTACATCGCTCTACTCTACATGTCTGTACATCTCTCTTCTCTACATGTCTGTACATCTCTCTACTTGTCTGTGCATCTCTCTACTCTACATGTCTGTACATCTCTCTACTCTTCTTGTCTGTACATCTCTCTGCTCTACATGTCTGTACATCTCTCTACAGTACTTGGCCCATCAACAGGTGAAGTAATCTCTATTATACATTTTCACTAGTCTAGCCCCTTAGTGTCCCCTAGTGTACATTTATTTATGTTCATTCTACAAAGGTATCCTTTCTCTGATTTGGTAGCCCATATATTTGTTTATGAACAGAAACTTATTGAAATCATAATTTATTTATTTTTATCCAGGGACTGTTTAGTATACATTCCACAAATTATTTGAACATAGCCTGTCGAGTTTCTACTCTTGGTTGCTGAACAATTCATTTTTCTCCGAGCTAAATAAAATAGTGCAATATTTCTCTACAATTTTACAGGAATCAAAAGCACACACACAAAACAACTGTAAATAACCCCTTGGCAAGCAGCTAAACCAGTGCATGCTGAAGGAATCCACAGGGCATTAGACATCTCAAATAAAAATCAACTGCTTCCTCATGAGTACAATTGCTATTTTCACAGTTGGCTTATAACAAAAAAAATACTTGTAATTTGTAGCACACTATATGTTACGGATACAGGTATCCTGTGTGTGTGTGTGTGTGTGTGTGTGTGTGTGTGTGTGTGTGTATGTATCCTGTGTTTGCTCTCCTTCTCCCCTCACAGGTGAAAATCATCACTCCCCAATCAGTCACCAATCAATCATCAATCAGAAGACACACCTCCTGTTTTCCTACCCTATCACAGTTCCTCTCCCTTGGTTTTAAAACCCTGTCAGTTGTTTGCTCTTGAGCTCAATCTCTCTGTAAATGCCATGTCTGTAGGGCTCTGTGGTGCACTCTCTCGTTGTGTATTAATCTCTCTTTTGTTTGAGCACCTCCATAGCACTTTGTCATCACCTGTGAGTATTGTTTTGGTGTTTGTGTTTGATTGCTGGTGGGAAAAGGGAAAACCAAGACAAGTTGCCCATGGGTGTACACTACCCGTAGGTAGACTTTGTTAAATGCACTAGTTAGAACTGGGTGGACCACCCACTGTATTTTTGGTTAATTAGCTGTTGTTAAAGTAGGCTAGTCAAGCTTTTTTTTTTATACTTATTGTTTCTTTCCTTGGGTCCAGCTCAGCCCCT
Organism: Oncorhynchus masou masou; assembly: GCF_036934945.1. Lineage (NCBI taxonomy): Eukaryota > Metazoa > Chordata > Actinopteri > Salmoniformes > Salmonidae > Oncorhynchus > Oncorhynchus masou. The sequence continues at coordinate 18,907,393 of NC_088235.1, read as the reverse complement.
TTACCTGCTCCCCCCCCCCCATTACCGTGTGTTTTCAAATAAACCTTGAGTTTGACGATAGATTTCAGTTGTCCTGGTTATTTCGTTCTCACTTGTACTTTGTCACAATTATAATTTGCATGAGTTATGGGTCTCATTACCATCCCCCCCCTAGACTGTTGGGCCAAAAGGGATCCGTAACACTACAGGTTCTAGAGCAAGTCCTTAGTTATTTTCAGAATAACCAGAACATATTACCAACACTCACTTATGAAAATTGGCACTAATGCTGGAACAGTAGTAGCTGTCAATCATAGTATGTATTTTATCAGTGAGCAGAGCCCATGTGCTACAATGTCACCTATTATGACACCCTACACACATGGCTAAAATCACACTGAACATGAAGCGCTCCTTGTCTCTTTCCCTTCCTGCTCCAATGGAAGACCCAGCATGCCAATGTTAGTAGAACACAGGTCCCAGTCGGCCCTCAGGAGAGGGCTTCCCTGCCATTGTTAATGTAGTCTGGAGCCTGCCGCAGCCAGCTCTTAAAACAGGCCTCATCGTCACTGGAAAGAGCTCCACTGAGTCAAACTGGTGTTCTGTAGCCATTTGAACCCGTCACGGGCTTTAAGGTATGAAACATAAGTCTTGTGTTTGTTTCAAGGCTGAATCCTGCTGTAGGCCAATCTCTCTGACTTTGAAGATCAGTGAAATACACGTTTACAGTTCTCATTTCCAGGGGGCAGAGTAAGAATGTTATAGTGATCAGAGGTGATGTGGTGTTGGCTTTGAACATGTCCAAATGAATAGTAGCTACATTATGAAGTGAATGTCCTCACAAAACAACGTACGACTCCATTATGATACGATCTCTGTGCCAAAACAAGACAAACAGTTATAAATAACATGGTCCCTTCCCTGACTATTCCCTCCAATAACATTTTTCAGATAAGTTACTGTGTATCCAGTCAGTAGTGTCCCTCTGGCCCTGCCCTCTAAGCCAAGTCATTGGTAACAGTGCCTCCACTCCTGATGAAAACAGAAACTAAGGCAATGGTGAACGGCTGGAAGATTGCTAGAGTACATGAATGAGCAGGCTACTGAATCAGAGACCATGGTTTTCATTGATGCTCCCTATTTCTGGAACGACCTCCAGTCCTGAAACAATCCCAGCTGTGCACAATGATGTATCTATGGCTGGGCCAGATAGCATCTGTTAAGTCTAACCACGAATGGACAATCTGGCTGCTGTGGCTAAAGCCTTGCTGGGCTAATAGCATTGTTACATTAGCCACAGCATTCATGTCTAGCTAGAATTGTGTCTAAACAAACAGTTGCTCTGGCTGACTGTGCCTGGAGGTCTGTGAAGGTGTTAGCAGCTGTGCTAATAGTTGTGCTGGTGTCAGGCCTAATAGAGAGCTAAGCTAATCGGGCCAGTGATTGTGGGGAAGTGATGACAGGCAAAGCTGTTCCTGTGCCTCAACAGATTGGACATCAGGAAAACAGGATCATCATTACCTGTCTGGGAGGCACGGGGCCCAGGGGAACTCCAGCGAAACAGACTGCCCTCTTCCCTCCCACAGAGTACAACCACACGGGTAGAGTCCACCACCACTGCTGCTGCTGCCACCATCACCACCAACACATCCACCACCACTGCTGCTGCTGCCACCATCACCACCAACACATCCACCACCGCTGCCACCATCACCACCAACACATCCACCACCACTGCTGCTGCTGCCACCATCACCACCAACACATCCACCACCACTGCTGCTGCTGCCACCATCACCACCAACACATCCACCACCACCGCTGCCGCCACCATCACCAACACATCCACCACCACCGCTGCTGCCGCCACCAACACATCCACCACCACCACTGCTGCCGCCACCAACACATCCACCACTGCTGCCGCCACCAACACATCCACCACTGCTGCCGCCACCAACACATCCACCACCACCACTGCTGCCGCCACCAACACATCCACCACCACCACTGCTGCCGCCACCAACACATCCACCACTGCTGCCGCCACCAACACATCCACCACCACCACTGCTGCCGCCACCAACACATCCACCACCGCTGCCGCCACCAACACATCCACCACCACTGCTGCCGCCACCATCACCAACACATCCACCGCCACTGCTGCCGCCACCAACACATCCACCACCACCACTACTGCTGCCACCACCATCACCAACACATCCACCACCGCTGCTGCTGCCGCCGCCACCAACACATCCACCACCATCACCAACACATCCATCACCAACACATCCACCACCATCACCAACACATGCATCACCAACACATGCATCACCAACACATGCATCACCAACACATCCATCACCAACACATCCACCACCATCACCAACACATCCACCACCATCACCAACACATCCACCACCATCACCAACACATCCACCACCATCACCAACACATCCACCAACACATCCGCCTCCACCATCACATCCGCCTCCAACATCACCATCACATCCGCCGCCGCCATCACATCTGCCTCCAACATCACCATCACATCCGCCGCCGCCATCACATCCGCCGCCGCCATCACATCCGCCGCCGCCATCACATCCGCCGCCGCCACATTACATCCGCCGCCGCCACATCACATCCGCCGCCGCCACCATCACATCCGCCGCCACCATCACATCCGCCGCCGCCATCACATCCACCGCCGCCGCCATCACATCCGCCGCCACCATCACTGCTGCCGCCACCATCACCAACACATCCACCACCACTGCTGCCGCCACCATCGCCAACACATCCGCCGCCATCGCCAACACATCCGCCGCCATCGCCAACACATCCGCCGCCATCGCTAACACATCCGCCGCCGCCATCACATCCGCCGCCGCCATCACATCCGCCGCCACCATCACTGCTGCCGCCACCATCACCAACACATCCACCACCACTGCTGCCGCCACCATCACCAACACATCCGCCACCATCGCCAACACATCCGCCACCATCGCCAACACATCCGCCGCCATCGCCAACACATCCGCCGCCGTCGCCAACACATCCGCCGCCGTCGCCAACACATCCGCCGCCGCCGCCATCACATCCGCCGCCGCCGCCATCACATCCGCCGCCGCCGCCATCACATCCGCCGCCGCCACCATCACATCCGCCGCCACGTCTCATCCGCCGCCGCCGCCACATCCACCGCCGCCACCGTCTCATCCACCGCCGCCACCGTCACATCCACCGCCGCCACCGTCACATCTGCTGCCGCCATCACATCCGCCGCCGCCATCACATCCACCATCATCCACCATCACATCCACCGCCGCCATCACATCAGCCGCCGCCATCACATCGACTGCCGCCACCATCACATCCACCGCTGTTGCTGCAGCCTCATCCACCATCACCAACACATTCACCAACACATCCACCATCACCAACACATTCACCAACACATCCACCATCACCAACACATCCACCATCACCAACACATCCACCAACACATCCACCACCACCAACACATCCACCACCACCAACACATCCACCACCACTGCTGCCGACACCATCCCCAATACCTCCACCACCGCTGCCACCACCTCCACCACCACCAGCACTGCCTCCACCACCATCACCTCCACCTCCTCCACCGCCTCAATTATAACCACCATCACCTCCGCCACCATCTCCTCCAACACCATCACCTCCACCATCCCTACTCCACCATCCCTACTCCACAACCATCACCTCCATCACATCCATCCCCTCCAAAATATACACATTGTAAGATATTTGGCGAAATAGACAGCCTATATTGTGGCATTGAACAATAAGCTGGGAATAGAACGTTCGGAAGGCGAGTTGGTGCCATGGTGCTCAATAGAACTAATAGGAGCTGGCAGGGTGAAAAATGCACTAAAATAAGACCTGTTTTTTCGCGATTGATTCAAAACGACGGCAAGCTTGACTGCCGGTGCAAGGCCAGAACGCTAAAATCAACCCTACTACTTGGCCCAAACGTCCATTGTGCGCCCTGAGAGCGAAACGGTCAATTTACATGGAAAAATGTAAATGGAAACACCATAATATTAATTAAATGAATTAAGCCAAATTTCTTAATCAATCCCATATACTATGTTATTACAAAAAAAGGTTTTCAATTCTCTGGTAATGCCAAAACGGAATACTTTCAAATGCTTCTCAAATATTCTCTTTGGTGGTCAAACTAGCAATAACTTGCAGTAACAGAAGAAATGGCTGAGAAGTAAATGCCGTGCCACAGAATGCTGCAGCAGCACGGAGTGTGTGCCGCAGTATGACACAACTTTTAAAGGAGGAAGCTCTGCTATGGGTGTACTTCAACATCAAACAGTGACCTGGGTCCTGGGATCCTGCAACACCGGCTAGCCATACCGCACCTCAGAGGAATGTTTCAAATTGTATTAGGCTGATTTACCCCTAAACCCCTTCCTTCTCCTAGCCAGCGTTGGTCCCAGCTCTAACTGTGATCCCTGTGGGATGAACAGGAGATATGAATAAGTGTGTGACAGCTGGCTGGCGTCTTGTGAGGGGCTCCTGGATAAAAGCCTCCCCTATACTGAGGCCCTTGCGGGCCCATCCTAACCAAACACTGTTCTTTTGTCTCAGCTGTCAATCACCGTCAGCCACCAACGGCTGCCACAAGTTGGGGGGACAGGAAGGGGCCTGGCGTGTCCCAAAACGGATCTTGCTATGCAATACTAGTTGTGTGTGTGTGTGTTGTGTGGGTGGTAGGGGAATGCAAGTTGGAAATCTGCAATTCTAAAACACAATTAAACCCATGTACACAAAGCATTCTAAGAGCCGTACACCTTAATTAAAGGCAACAATGTTCCCCTTTTCCCTTCCCTCTGTCTCTCTTCCCCCCCATTCCCTTCTGTCTTTGTGGGGCCTGGGCTGCTGTGAAAATATTTACCCAGGGAGGGTTCACTGCTGGAGGGGATGCTCCCCTCCCACCACCCCACGTAATCAGTCTAAATACATTATCCACTTATTGGAGATGAGCAGCGATGCTGGAGGGGATGTGCGGTCTGCGTAACATAGCTACGGTTATGGCCGCCAGTATGACAGGGTAATGAATTTCTGCTCTGAGCGCCCGGAGAGGAGGAATAACTGCCCAAAGGAAGAGTCGCTAATCAGACACCCGGAGAGGAGGAATGACTGCCTAAAGGAAGAGTCACGAATCAGACACCCGGAGAGGAGGAATGACTGCCCAAAGGAAGAGTCGCTAATCAGACACCCGGAGAGGAGGAATGACTGCCTAAAGGAAGAGTCACGAATCAGACACCCGGAGAGGAGGAATGACTGCCTAAAGGAAGAGTCACGAATCAGACACCCGGAGAGGAGGAATGACTGCCTAAAGGAAGAGTCACGAATCAGACACCCGGAGAGGAGGAATGACTGCCTAAAGGAAGAGTCACGAATCAGACACCCGGAGAGGAGGAATGACTGCCTAAAGGAAGAGTCACGAATCAGACACCCGGAGAGGAGGAATGACTGCCTAAAGGAAGAGTCACGAATCAGACACCCGGAGAGGAGGAATGACTGCCCAAAGGAAGAGTCACGAATCAGACACCCGGAGAGGAGGAATGACTGCCTAAAGGAAGAGTCACGAATCAGACACCCGGAGAGGAGGAATGACTGCCCAGCCTGTCACAAACAGCCAGCCTGTCACCCGTCTCCAGGCATCGCAATTGAGTGTATTAGAGAGAACAGTATCTCAATCAAATGTATTTATGAAGCCCTTTTTACATCAGCTGATGTCACAAAGTGCAATACAGAAACTCAGCCTAAAACCCCAAACATCAAGCAATGCAAATGTCTAAGCACAGTGGCTAAGAAAAACTCCCTAGGAAGCCATTTATGTGAACAGTACCTGAACACATCTGCTGTTGCTATACAGGGGGTTTGCAGTAGGTATACAGGGAGTTAGGATGTAGGCATACAGAGCCTTAGATGTAGGTATACAGGGGGTTAGATGTAGGTATACAGGGCGTTAGATGTAGGTATACAGGGGGTTTGCAGTAGGTACACAGGGGGTTAGATGTAGGTATACAGGGGGTTAGATGTAGGTATACAGGGGTTAGGATGTAGGTATACAGGGGTTTAGATGTAGGTATTCAGGGGGTTAGCTGTCGGTATACAGGGGGTTAGATGTACGTATAGCTGTTGGTATATGGGGTTAGCATTATGTGTACAGTGGTTTAGATGTAGGTATACAGGGGGTTAGATGTAGGTATAGAGGGGGTTAGATGTAGGTATACAGGGGGTTAGATGTAGGTATACAGGGGGTTAGATGTAGGTATACAGGGGGTTAGCAGATATGAAGAAGCTGTATGTATATGTGGGTTAGCATTCGGTGTACAGGGGGTTAGCTGTAGATATACAGGGGGTTAGCTGTATGTATACAGGTGGTAGGTATACAGGGGGTTAGCAGTAGGTATACAGTTGATAGGTATACAGGGGGTTAGCAGTAGGTATACAGAGGGTTAGCTGTATGTATACAGGTGGTAGGTATACAGAGGGTTAGCAGTAGGTATACAGGTGATAGGTATACAGGGGGTTAGCAGTAGGTATACAGGGGGTTAGCTGTAGGTACACAGGTGATAGGAGTACAGGGGGTTAGCAGTAGGTATACAGGGGGTTAGCTGTATGTATACAGGTGGTAGGTATACAGGGGGTTGGCAGTAGGTATACAGGTGGTAGGTATACAGGGGGTTAGCAGCAGGTAAACAGGGGGTTAGCAGTAGGTATACAGGTGATAGGAATACAGGCGATTAGCAGTATGTATACAGGTGGTAGGTATACAGGGGGTTAGCAGTAGGTATACAAGGGGTTAGCAGTATGTATACAGATGATAGGTATACAGGGGGTTAGCAGTAGGTATACAGGGGGTTAGCTGTATGCATACAGGTGGTAGGTATACAGGGGGTTAGCAGTAGGTATACAGGTGGTAGGTATACAGGGGGTTAACTGTATGTATACAGGTGGTAGGTATACAGAGGGTTAGCTGTATGTATACAGGTGATAGGTATACAGAGGGTTTTGCAGTAGGTATACAGGGGGTTAGCTGTATGTATACAGGTGGTAGGTATACAGGGGGTTAGCTGTATGTATACAGGTGGTAGGTATACAGGGGGTTAGCTGTATGTATACAGGTGATAGGTATACAGGGGGTTAGTTGTGTGAACTAAGGGTTTGAACTAGGGAATGAATTAGGGAAAAAACTAGGGTATGCACTAAGGAATGAAATAGGGATAAAACTAGGGTATGCACTAAGGAATGAAATAGGGATAAAACTAGGGTATGCACTAAGGAATGAAATAGGGATAAAACTAGGGTATGCACTAAGGAATGAAATAGGGATAAAACTAGGGTATGCACTAAGGAATGAAATAGGGATAAAACTAGGGTATGCACTAAGGAATGAAATAGGGATAAAACTAGGGTATGCACTAAGGAATGAAATAGGGATAAAACTAGGGTATGCACTAAGGAATGAAATAGGGATAAAACTAGGGTATGCACTAAGGAATGAAATAGGGATAAAACTAGGGTATGCACTAAGGAATGAAATAGGGATAAAACTAGGGTATGCACTAAGGAATGAAATAGGGATAAAACTAGGGTATGCACTAAGGAATGAAATAGGGATAAAACTAGGGTATGCACTAAGGAATGAAATAGGGATAAAACTAGGGTATGCACTAAGGAATGAAATAGGGATAAAACTAGGGTATGCACTAAGGAATGAAATAGGGATAAAACTAGGGTATGCACTAAGGAATGAAATAGGGATAAAACTAGGGTATGCACTAAGGAATGAAATAGGGATAAAACTAGGGTATGCACTAAGGAATGAAATAGGGATAAAACTAGGGTATGCACTAAGGAATGAAATAGGGATAAAACTAGGGTATGCACTAAGGAATGAAATAGGGATAAAACTAGGGTATGCACTAAGGAATGAAATAGGGATAAAACTAGGGTATGCACTAAGGAATGAAATAGGGATAAAACTAGGGTATGCACTAAGGAATGAAATAGGGATAAAACTAGGGTATGCACTAAGGAATGAAATAGGGATAAAACTGGGGAGATGACAGGAGTCCAACAGTGATGGAAGGAGGTGCAGGGTATCATCTTATGTCATAACATCATAAAGTGACAGCACACCAGAACATGGCCACTCCCTCACACACACTCTCTCACACAAGGACAAAACATGATGAACAAATTCATGGCCAACTTGGAGAACCCTTTTTCTTCGGCACACCATGGATGATCTTTCCATTGGCCACTGCAGGCTTCTCAGAGCTCATCTACCTCTTCAATCACACAAGTGTCATGAAGATACAGAGATCACAGTGGCAGTGAGCCGACCTCTATGGGACAGAGACCGGAGAGATGGATGAATGGTCATAGAACTCAGTCAGAAACACAGCAAAGAGACAGAGAGGAGACAGGATCCCTCCCCTCCACACTGTTAGTAATTTGAATCCTCCATGGTTGAGGCTGGCTGCAGCCTGGCTTCTATAGTAACATGAACCACTTGTATCTGCATGGTCACGTTCGGAGGGGAGAGGGAGCTGTAGTCCTGAAGTGAGGGTTGTAATGACGTGGCTCTCTCTGTTGGACAGGACTCTGTGGGGAGAGAACATGGAGAACATGTGCCTAGGAACCCTTGTGAGAGGGAAAGGGATTTAACACACTATCAGATCCTATTCCTCTCACACACATGCCGCAAATCAACCAGGCAAACACACACACACACACACACGGAGGGAGAACATGAAAAACCCCACTCATTAGTTAAAAGATATATAACCCTGATTGGGAGACAACATGAAAAATGACAAAGCTTCTAACGGGCTAAACAATAACACTGAAGTAGAAGCTAAAGAGACAAGGTAATGGAGCCGATCTGCATGTATCGTCTTTGATCACCAGAAAGCACTGCCACTGTCGGTTAGTCTTGATGAAGCGTCTCCGTAACAGAACGCCAGTGTTAGATGCACTATGTAAATGTGCAGTGGGAGGAACAGTAATCTGGTATTCTCCAAGGCTTTCTCAGGAGACCTCAGGCCTTATTTACACTATTTCTCTGTGTGCCACATAAACACAAACAGATTGGATAATGCAGCGGGGACTATGGGATTCATTTTAAAGCATCTGATTAGTGTGGCACAGTGGCTCTGTCCTGGGGTAATTGTGTCTGGGCTCATCTCTCTGTGGCCCTCTGGCTTATTGCAGTCTGGCAGAGGCCCTCCATCTACCCCCGCCCCTGCCCTAAGAGACTGTCAATCAACTCACTGGCAGGACCGTCTGGGTAACATGACACAATAATGGCATCCAGCAAGTGCGAATGACTTCAATTTGTCACAATAGTGGGTTTGAACAACAATTTACTCTGGCTTGACTTTGATCACTTTGGCTGATCGTTTTCATGTAATAATACATAAAAAAATAAAATAAAGTGTTAATGTGTTTTTAATTCAAACTGAGTCACACAAAGAAATGGTCCAACATAGTATAACATATATAACATATAACATATTCAGTTATTTCTCAGGTTATCTTTATTTACTCTTCACTATGTTGGACCATTTCTTTGTGTGACTCAGTTTGAACTAAAAACACATTAACACTTTATTTTTTAAATGTATTTTTACATGAAAACGATCAGCCAATGTGATCAAAGTCATGCCAAATTAAATTGTTGCTCAAAGTCTGGGGTGGAGATGGAGAGAAGGAGTGGAAGGAGGGAGGTTAAACAATTGAATTTATTTGTATTATTTTATTAAACATTTATTTAACTAGGCAAGTCAGTTAAGAACAAATTCTTATTTACAACGACGACCTACCAAAAGGCCTCCTGTGGAAACGGGGATCAAAAATGTAAATAAATGAAATAAAAATACAGGACAAAACACACATCACGACAAGAGAGACAACACTACATAAAGAGAGACCTAAGGTAGCAATATATCATGGCAGCAACACAACACTGCATGGTAGCAACAAACATTATTGGGCACAGACAACAGCACAAAGGGCAAGAAGGTAGAGAAATCAATACATCACGCAAAGCAGCCACAACTGTCAGTCAGTATTTCCATGATTGATTCTTTGAATGAAGAGATTGAGATAGAACTGTCCAATTTGAGTGTTTGTTGCAGCTCGTTCAAGTCATTAGCTGCAGTGAACTGAAAAGACGAGCGACCCAGGGATGTGTGTGCTTTGGGGACATTTAACAGAATGTGACTTTCAGAACGGGTGTTGTATTTGGAGGATGAGGGCTGCAGTAGATATTTCAGATGGGGGGAGTTTTATAAATATAGTTTTATAAATAAGCATCAACCAGTGGGTCTTGCGACGGGTATACAGCGATGATCAGTTTACAGAGGAGTACAGTGATGTGTCCCATAAGGAGCATTGGTGGCAAATCTGATGGCCGAATGGTAAAGTAAATCTAACAGCTCAAGAGCACCCTTACCAGTCGATCTATAAATTACATCTCCATAATCTTGCATGGGTAGGATGGTCAATTGAATCAGGGTTAGGTTGGCAGCTGGGATGAAAGAGGAGCAATGACGATAGAGGAAACCAAGTCTGTAGCTTTGATATGTGCTGAGAGAAGGACAGTGTACTGTCTAGCATTTCTCCCAAGTACTTGTATGAAGTGACTACCTCAAGTTGTAAACCCTCAGAGGTAGTAATAACACCTGTTGGGAGAGGGGCATTCTTCTTACCAAACCACATTACCTTTGTTTTGGAAGTGTTCAGAACAAGGTTCAGGCAGAGAAAGCTTGTTGGACACTAAGAAAGCTTGGTTGTAGAGCGTTTAAAACAAAATCCTGGGAGCGGTCAGCTGAGTATAAGACTGTACCATCTGTATATAAATGGACGAGAGAGCTTCCTACTGTCTGAACTATGTTGTTGATGTAAATTGAGAAGAGCGTGGGGCCTAGGATCGAGCCTTGGGGTACACCCTTGTTGACAGGCAGTGGCTGAGACAGCAGATGTTCTGACTTTATACACTGCACTCTTTGAGAGAGGTAGTTAGCAAACTAGGCCAAAGACCACTCAGAGACACCACTAGCACTTAGCCAGCCCACAAGAATAGAATGGTCTACCGTATCAAAAGCTTTGGCCAAGTCAATAAAAATAGCAGAACAATATTGCTTAGAATCAAGGGCAATGGTGACATCATTGAGGACCTTTAAGGTTGCAGTGACACATCCATAAGCTGAGCGGAAACCAGATTGCATATCAGAGAGAATAATATATGCATCAAGAACCAGTCAGTTGATCACTGAAGTTTTTCTAACACTTTTGATAAACATGGCAAAATAGAAATCGGCCTATAAGGATCAGCTTGATCTCCCCCTTTAAATAAAGAATGAACTGTGGCTGCCTTCCAAGCAATGGGATCCTCCATAGAGAGGAGAGACAGGTTAAAAGAGTCAGAGACAGGTTAAAAAGGTCAGAGACAGGGGCGACAACATTAAAGAAGGGTCTAAACCATCTGACCCAGATGTTTTTTTGGGGTCAAGTTTAAGGAGCTCCTTTAGCACCTTGGACTCAGTGACTGCCTGTAGAGAGAAACTTTGGAGTGGGACAGGGGAAAAGAGGGAGGAGAATCGGGGCTAGTCGTATTTGAAGGTGTGGGAGAAGAGGAAGTGTTGGACAGGCAAGGAGGCATGGCTGAGTCAAATAGGAATCCTGAAGTGGTTTCTCACTTCACACCTCCGTGATAATTGAAGTTGAATCTGGTCTGTCTCAGTTCCAGGTTGGATGGTGTCCTCAGGTCTCTGCTGTTTGCTCTTCATGTGAGCTCTCACATTTGTAACGTTTTTTACAGAATGATAGATTTGGCATTCCTACCAAATATTTTATTATATATACTTCAAATTTCTTGAAGTCTTTACTTGTATAAACATTTTTTAGGGAGATTTCTCTCTTTTTCTGGAGAATTAACATAAACAGGCTCACAGGCTCACAGTTCAGGAAACACTCATTGACAATAATGCTCCTCTAGTACTCAAAACACATGCTATCTGTATAAACAGCTGATTATTCACCAAGACACATCACAGCACAACCTGAGCACCTCAACCTGCTGCTGAACCTATGACCTCCAGGCGCTGACTCTAAGCTCCCTACTCACTACCCATGACTCGGATCTGAACTCACTGCACCAGTGCCGCTACCAGCATGCCATTTAGATCCAGAACACAACCTCTAGATCCAGAGCACGACCCTTTAGATCCAGAACCCGACCTCTTTAGGTCCAGAACACAACCTTTTTAGGTCCAGAACAAGACAATGGAAGATCTGTTCAGGATTTAAGTCAACACTTGAGGCCTCAGATCACTCCAGTTGGTCACCAACTGGCATTCCTAGTCGATCACCAAACATTTCTGTAAAACTAAAAATTATGATAAAACTATTCCTTCCATTTTTTTTCCGTTGGCGGTAGGTGCACTTGATTCAGCAGCCCTAGTGCCACTGGGAAGGCAAAGTGTTCCCATTTTGAACCATGTCTTGCGTCTGAAGGTAGAACTCTGCCTACCTGGCAGACCCAGGGAGCAAATCAAGAGCACTTATAGGCCTACCACTGGCCAATCAGATACTGTAGCTGAAATCACTGTGTCTGCACAGTTTCCTTGCTTCATAGACTGTAAAAATAAGCCTTGAACAGACAAGAAAGTTGACAGTGTAAGATTTCAAAACGTTTTACATCTGCCTAGAGAGACTCAATGAATACAGCAAAGAGCTGCTGCAAAGAGCTGAGTAAGTTCATGTTTAAGTTGTTATTCTTGTTCAACAATTTTTTATAATAAAAAGCATGTTCTCCCTCTGCTCACGCGACAAGCAGCACTGCAGCTGCAATGAATGAGTATAGAAAAGCGTTTTGATAAGCTTGCACTGTTTTTATTAGCGGCTTGTGTCATTTTTCTATATCAAGGATTATTTCACTTTCTCTGGTGGCAGGAGTAACAACATGAATTGGTGCATGAGGCAGAAATAATGCAGTGTGTTTCGCCATCAGCTGGAAGACTGTGTCCCCTTTTCAAATCAAATCAAATCAAAAACTTACTACCCTCTCCACTACTGTTCCATCGATGTGGATAGGGGGGTGTTCCCTCTGCTGTTTCCTGAAGTCCACAATCATCTCCTTAGTTTTGTTGACGTTGAGTGTGAGGTTATTTTTCTGACACCACACTCCGAGGGCCCTCACCTCCTCCCTGTAGGCCGTCTCGTCGTTGTTGGTAATCAAGCCTACCACTGTTGTGTCGTGGAGGCGTGTGTGGCCACGCAGTCGTGGGTGAACAGGGAGTACAGCAGAGGGAGGGAGAGAGGAGGGATAGTGAGTCGGGTGAGAGGAGGGACGGTGAGGAGGGAGAGAGGAGGGACGGTGAGTCGGGTGAGAGGAGGGATGGTGAGGAGGGAGAGAGGAGGGATGGTGAGTCGGGTGAGAGGAGGGACAGTGAGGAGGGAGAGAGGAGGACGGTGAGGAGGGAGAGAGGAGGGATAGTGAGTCGGGTGAGAGGAGGGACGGTGAGGAGGGAGAGAGGAGGGACGGTGAGTCGGGTGAGAGGAGGGACGGTGAGGAGGGAGAGAGGAGGGATGGTGAGTCGGGTGAGAGGAGGGACGGTGAGGAGGGTGAGAGGAGGGACGGTGAGGAGGGAGAGAGGAGGGATGGTGAGTCGGGTGCGAGGAGGGACGGTGAGGAGGGTGAGAGGAGGGACGGTGAGGAGGGTGAGAGGAGGGACAGTGAGGAGGGTGAGAGGAGGGACGGTGAGGAGGGTGAGAGGAGGGACGGTGAGGAGGGTGAGAGGAGGGACGGTGAGGAGGGAGAGAGGAGTGATGGTGAGTCGGGTGAGAGGAGAGACGGTGAGGAGGGAGAGAGGAGGGATGGTGAGTCGGTTGAGAGGAGGGACGGTGAGGAGGGAGAGAGGAGGGATGGTGAGTCGGGTGAGAGGAGAGACGGTGAGGAGGGAGAGAGGAGGGATGGTGAATCGGTTGAGAGGAGGGACGGTGAGGAGGGAGAGAGGAGGGACGGTGAGGAGGGTGAGAGGAGGGACGGTGAGGAGGGAGAGAGGAGGGATGGTGAGTTGGGTGAGAGGAGGGACGGTGAGGAGGGTGAGAGGAGAGACGGTGAGGAGGGAGAGAGGAGGGATGGTGAGTCGGTTGAGAGGAGGGACGATGAGGAGGGAGAGAGGAGGGATGGTGAGTCGGGTGAGAGGCAGCCTCACCGCTGCTCCCTCCATCCCCTCAGACTGACCATCAGGTACAGGCCATCAGTCAAGTAAAAAAACAGAAATCATACTGCTCACTCAGCTGTGCATCACAAGTAATACAACAAATGATCTATTACCAGTGTGATCATATACCTAACATATGGAAATATAATTAAATGATCAGGGAATTTCAAGCATTGCCAATATGCAGTTATGATGCAGTTATGATTTCCGGTTCCGGTTGGAGCGAGCGGTCGCATCTACACTTCGGTCCGCAGGTAGTATAACTTTTCATTACATTTCGTTATAGTATAACGGTTTGATTTGTCTAATCTTGTCTAATCTTAGCAATTTCTTCTTAGCCAGCTACATAGCCGTCTTTGTATCAACGACAATTGCATAATTATCGTATTTCGTCGTCCTAACGTATCTGCCCAGCAGCTAGCTAAGCAGCTAGCTAACATCCACTGTCCACTAGCACTGTAGAAACTATTACACTCAACTGAACGACTCGATTAGCGTAGTGTCAGCTAGCTACATAGTTGTCTTCGCTGTCTTCGTATCCAAGATAATTGTGCAGTTTAGAGTGTGTAGACTTAGAGTGATTATCTTAATTTACCGAGGTTAGCTAGCCAGCTATTTGTCGTCCTTAACGTAGGAAATGCTGCTAGCTAGCTAGCCAACAGCTAGCCAACCTCTACCGAATTGAACTCCAACTACCCGGTCAACATTCCGCGTCGCTCCACAGGTAGTATCACATTTTCATTTCACTTCATTACAGTACAACGGTTTGATTTGTTTGATCGTAGCTAGCCAGCTACATAGCCGTCTTTGTATCTAGACAATTGTGTAGTCTAGAGCGATTTTCTAGGTTAGCTGGCCAGCTATTGTCGTTCTTCTAACGTAGCTAGCCAGCTAGCCCCGAATAGCAGCACTGTAGTAACTATTACAGTACAACGGTTTGTTTTGTTTGATCGTAGCTAGCTAGCTACATAGCCGTCTTTGTATCTAAGACAATTGTGTAGCCTAGAGCGATTTTCTAGGTTAGCTGGCCAGCTATTGTCGTTCTTTTAACGTAGCTAGCCAGCTAGCCCCGAATAGCAGCACTGTAGTAACTATTACAGTACAACGGTTTGTTTTGTTTGATCGTAGCTAGCTAGCTACATAGCCGTCTTTGTATCTAAGACAATTGTGTAGCCTAGAGCGATTTTCTAGGTTAGCTAGCCAGCTATTGTCGTTCTTTTAAAGTAACGTAACGCAATTAACCTGCTAGCTAGCCAGCTAGCCCCGAATAGCAGCACTGTAGAAACTATTACACTCGACGGAACGACTTGATTAGTGTAGTGTCAACATCTCAGCCACTACCAGCTAGCCTACTCCAGCAGTACTGTATCATTTCAATCATTTTAGTCAATAAGATTCTTGCTACGTAAGCTTAACTTTCTGAACATTCGAGACGTGTAGTCCACTTGTCATTCCAATCTCCTTTGCATTAGCGTAGCCTCTTCTGTACCCTGTTAACTATCTCCTTTGCATTAGCGTAGCCTCTTCTGTACCCTGTTAACTATGTGTCTATCTATCCCTGTTCTCTCCTCTCTGCACAGACCATACAAACGCTCCACACCGCGTGGCCGCGGCCACCCTAATCTGGTGGTCCCAGCGCGCACGACCCACGTGGAGTTCCTGGTCTCCGGTAGCCTCTGGAACTGCCGATCTGCGGCCAACAAGGCAGAGTTCATCTCAGCCTATGCCTCCCTCCAGTCCCTCGACTTCCTGGCACTGACGGAAACATGGATCACCACAGATAACACTGCTACTCCTACTGCTCTCTCTTCGTCCGCCCACGTGTTCTCGCACACCCGAGAGCTTCTGGTCAGCGGGGTGGTGGCACCGGGATCCTCATCTCTCCCAAGTGGTCATTTCTCTCTCTCCCCTTACCCATCTATCTATCGCCTCCTTTGAATTCCATGCTGTCACAGTTACCAGCCCTTTCAAGCTTAACATCCTTATCATTTATCGCCCTCCAGGTTCCCTCGGAGAGTTCATCAATGAGCTTGATGCCTTGATAAGCTCCTTTCCTGAGGACGGCTCACCTCTCACAGTCCTGGGCGACTTTAACCTCCCCACGTCTACCTTTGACTCATTCCTCTCTGCCTCCTTCTTTCCACTCCTCTCCTCTTTTGACCTCACCCTCTCACCTTCCCCCTACTCACAAGGCAGGCAATACGCTCGACCTCATCTTTACTAGATGCTGTTCTTCCACTAACCTCACTGCAACTCCCCTCCAAGTCTCCGACCACTACCTTGTATCCTTTTCCCTCTCGCTCTCATCCAACACTTCCCACACTGCCCCTACTCGGATGGTATCGCGCCGTCCCAACCTTCGCTCTCTCTCCCCCGCTACTCTTTCCTCTTCCATCCTATCATCTCTTCCCTCTGCTCATACCTTCTCCAACCTTTCTCCTGATTCTGCCTCCTCAACCCTCCTCTCTTCCCTTTCTGCATCCTTTGACTCTCTATGTCCCCTATCCTCCAGGCCGGCTCGGTCCTCCCCTCCCGCTCCGTGGCTCGATGACTCATTGCGAGCTCACAGAACAGAGCTCCGGGCAGCCGAGCGGAAATGGAGGAAAACTCGCCTCCTGCGGACCTGGCATCCTTTCACTCCCTCCCTCTACATTTTCCTCCTCTGTCTCTGCTGCTAAAGCCACTTTCTACCACTCTAAATTCCAAGCATCTGCCTCTAACCCTAGGAAGCTCTTTGCCACCTTCTCCTCCCTCCTGAATCCTCCTCCCCCTCCCCCCTCCTCCCTCTCTGCAGATGACTTCGTCAACCATTTTGAAAAGAAGGTCGACGACATCCGATCCTCGTTTGATAAGTCAAACGACACCGCTGGTTCTGCTCACACTGCCCTACCCTGTGCTCTGACCTCTTTCTCCCCTCTCTCTCCAGATGAAATCTCGCTTCTTGTGACGGCCGGCCGCCCAACAACCTGCCCGCTCGACCCCATCCCCTCCTCTCTTCTCCAGACCATTTCCGGGGACCTTCTCCCTTACCTCACCTCGCTCATCAACTCATCCCTGACCGCTGGCTACGTCCCTTCCGTCTTCAAGAGAGCGAGAGTTGCACCCCCTTCTGAAAAAACCTACACTCGATCCCTCCGATGTCAACAACTACAGACCAGTATCCCTTCTTTCTTTTCTCTCCAAAACTCTTGAACGTGCCGTCCTTGGCCAGCTCTCCCGCTATCTCTCTCAGAATGACCTTCTTGATCCAAATCAGTCAGGTTTCAAGACTAGTCATTCAACTGAGACTGCTCTTCTCTGCATCACGGAGGCGCTCCGCACTGCTAAAGCTAACTCTCTCTCCTCTGCTCTCATCCTTCTAGACCTATCGGCTGCCTTCGATACTGTGAACCATCAGATCCTCCTCTCCACCCTCTCCGAGTTGGGCATCTCCGGCACGGCCCACGCTTGGATTGCGTCCTACCTGACAGGTCGCTCCTACCAGGTGGCGTGGCGAGAATCTGTCTCCTCGCCACGCGCTCTCACCACTGGTGTCCCCCAGGGCTCTGTTCTAGGCCCTCTCCTATTCTCGCTATACACCAAGTCACTTGGCTCTGTCATAACCTCACATGGTCTCTCCTATCATTGCTATGCAGACGACACACAATTAATCTTCTCCTTTCCCCCTTCTGATGACCAGGTGGCGAATCGCATCTCTGCATGTCTGGCAGACATATCAGTGTGGATGACGGATCACCACCTCAAGCTGAACCTCGGCAAGACGGAGCTGCTCTTCCTCCCGGGGAAGGACTGCCCGTTCCATGATCTCGCCATCACGGTTGACAACTCCATTGTGTCCTCCTCCCAGAGCGCTAAGAACCTTGGCGTGATCCTGGACAACACCCTGTCGTTCTCAACCAACATCATGGCGGTGGCCCGTTCCTGTAGGTTCATGCTCTACAACATCCGCAGAGTACGACCCTGCCTCACACAGGAAGCGGCGCAGGTCCTAATCCAGGCACTTGTCATCTCCCGTCTGGATTACTGCAACTCGCTGTTGGCTGGGCTCCCTGCCTGTGCCATTAAACCCCTACAACTCATCCAGAACGCCGCAGCCCGTCTGGTGTTCAACCTTCCCAAGTTCTCTCACGTCACCCCGCTCCTCCGCTCTCTCCACTGGCTTCCAGTTGAAGCTCGCATCCGCTACAAGACCATGGTGCTTGCCTACGGAGCTGTGAGGGGAACGGCACCGCAGTACCTCCAGGC
Organism: Oncorhynchus masou masou; assembly: GCF_036934945.1. Classification (NCBI taxonomy): domain Eukaryota; kingdom Metazoa; phylum Chordata; class Actinopteri; order Salmoniformes; family Salmonidae; genus Oncorhynchus; species Oncorhynchus masou. The sequence goes on along the minus strand of NC_088235.1, from coordinate 18,888,848 downwards.
TCTGATCAGGCCCTACACCCAAGCAAGGGCACTGCGTTCATCCACCTCTGGCCTGCTCGCCTCCCTACCATTGAGGAAGTACAGTTCCCGCTCAGCCCAGTCAAAACTGTTCGCTGCTCTGGCCCCCAATGGTGGAACAAACTCCCTCACGACGCCAGGACAGCGGAGTCAATCACCACCTTCCGGAGACACCTGAAACCCCACCTCTTCAAGGAATACCTAGGATAGGATAAGTAATCCTTCTCACCACCCCCCCTTAATGATTTAGATGCACTATTGTAAAGTGGCTGTTCCACTGGATGTCAGAAGGTGAATTCACCAATTTGTAAGTCGCTCTGGATAAGAGCGTCTGCTAAATGACTTAAATGTAAATGTAAATGATGTATGAACCTATAGCGAACTCATTGCTACAGAAGTGTTTTTAATAGGTTAATGTTGCATAGGCTTACATGATAATGTTGACTTAGAAAAGGTTGTTGACAACTACTCTACTTCAGACTAGTCAGCACTGACCAGCCCTATGAATTGAGGCTAACTGATACACTTAGGACAGACAGACAGGGTGCCAGTGGCCCGGGGTGGGATTCTGGCGTCTCTCCCCTCATATCACATTCTCGCTCTCTTTTGTCTCCCTCCCATCTATACTGTATAATCTACCGCAGAGATAGCCTGCAGAGTTCTGTCCTGGCCCAAACAGTTCGAGCTTCTAATTTTAAAAATGAATCTCTCCAGAGAAAAGTCTCTCACTGTTGTCGCCTGTTATAGACCCCGCTCAGCTCCCAGCTGTGCCCTGGACACAATGTGTGAATGAATTGCCCCCCATCTATCTTCAGAGTTTGTTCTGTTAGGTGACCTAAATTGGTATATGCTTAACACCCCGGCAGTCCTTCAATCTAAGCTAGATGCCCTCAATCTCACACAATTTATCAAGGAACCCACCAGGTACAACCCTAAATCCGTAAACATGAGCACTCTCATAGATATTATATTGACCAACTTGCCCTCTAAATACACCTCTGCTGTTTTCAATCAGGATCTCAGCGATCACTGCCACATTGCCTGCATCTGCTATGGGTCCGTGGTCAAATGACCACCTCTCATCACTGTCAAACGATCCCTAAAACCGTTCTGTGAGCAGGCCTTTCTAATGAACCTGGCCCGGGTGTCCTGGAAGGATATTGACCTCATCCCATCAGTCAAAGATGCCTGGTCGTTTTTTAAAATACATTTTCTCACAATCTTAAAAAAGCATGCCCCTTTCAAAAAATGTAGAACTGAGAACAGATATAGCGTTTGGTTCACTCCAGACCTGACTGCCCTCGAACAGCACAAAAACATCCTGTGGCGGACTGCACTAGCATCGAATTGTCCCGGCAATATGCAATTTTTAAGGTAAGTCAGGAACCAATGCACGGAGTCAGTCAGGAAAGCAAAGGCTAGCTTTTTTAAACATACATTTTCATCCTGTAGCTCTAACTCAAAAAATTTATGGGACACCGTAATTTCCATTGAGAATAAAAGCACCTCCTCCCAGCTACCCACTGCACTGAGGCTAGGTAATACTGTCACCAACGAATAAATCCACAATAATCAAAAATTTGAATAAGCATTTCTCTACGGCTGGCCATCCTTTCCTCCTGGCTACCCCATGCCGGCAAACAGCTCTGCACCACCCGCAGCTACTCACCTAAGCCTCCCCAGCTTCTCCTTCACCAAAATCCAGATAGCAGATGTTCTGAAACAGCTGCAAAACCTGGACCCGTACAAATCAGCTGGGCTAGACAACCTGGACACTCTCTTTCTAAAAATATCCGCCACCATTGTTGCAACCCGTATTACCAGTTTGTTCAACATCTCTTTCGTATCGCCCGAGATCCCTGAAGACTGGAAAGCTGCCGCTGTCATCCCCCTCTTCAAAGGTGGTGACACTCTACACCCAAACTGTTATACGCCTATATCTATCCTCTGCCCTGCCTTTCTAAAATCTTCGAAAGCCAAGTTAATAAACAGATCACTGACCATTTCGTATCCCACCGTACCTTCTCTGCTGTGCAATCCGGTTCCCGAGCTGGTCACAGGTGCACCTCAGCCACGCTCAAGGTACTAAACGATATCATAACCGCCATCGATAAAAGACAGGACTGTGCAGCCGTCTTCATTGACCTGGCTAACTCTTTTGACTCTGTCAATCACTGCATTCTTATTGGCATACTCAACAGCCTTGGTTTCTCAAATGAATGCCTCACCTGTTTCACCAACTACTTCTCAGACCGAGTTCAGTGTGTCAAATCTGAGGGCCTGCTGTCCGGACCTCTGGCAGTCTCTATGGGGGTATCACAGGGTTCAATTCTCGGGCCGACTCTTTTCTCTGTACATATCAACGATGTCGCTCCTTCCGTGTACTCCAACTGCTATTAAACATGAGTAAAACCAAATGCATGCTTTTCAACCATTCACTGCCCGCACCTGCCCGCCCGACTAGCATCACTACTCTGGACTGTTCTAACTTAGGTATTTGTAGTTGTCCACATATTCTATGTGTCTGGCTAGACTGTAAACTCTCCTTCCTGACTCATATTAAACATCTCCAATCAAAAACGAAATCTAGAATCAGCTTCCTATTTCGAAACAAAGCCTCCTTCACTCACGCTGCCAAACATACCCTCGTAAAGCTGACTATCCTACCCGTCCTCGACTTCGGCGATGTCATTTACAAAATAGCTTCCAATACTCTACTCAGCAAACTGGATGCAGTATTTCACAGTGCCATCTGTTTTGTCTCCAAAGTCCATATACCACCCAAAACTGCGACCTGTATGCTCTAGTCGGCTGGCCCTCGCTACATATTCGTCACCAGGCCCACTGGCTCCAGGTCATCTATAAGTCTATGCTAGGTAAAGTTCCACCTTATCTCAGCTCACTAGTCACGATTACAACATCCACCCGTAGCACGCGCTCCAGCAGGTATATCTCACTGGTCATCCCCAAAGCCAACTCATCCTTTAGCCGCCTTTCCTCCAGTTCTCTGCTGCCAATGACTGGAACGAATTACCAAAATTGCTGGAGACTTATATTTCACTCACTAACTTTAAACATCAGCTATCTGAGCAGCTAACCGATCACTGCACCTGAACATAGCCTATCTGTAATTGCCCACCCACCCAATCTACCTCATCCCCATAATGTTTTATTTACTTTTCTGCTCTTTTGGACACCAGTATTTCTACTTGCACATCATCATCTGCTCATCTATCACTCCAATGTTAATTTGCTAAACTGTAATTACTTTGCTACTATGGACTATTTATTGCCTTACCTCCTCACGTCATTTGCACACACTGTATATATACTTTCTTTTTTTCTATTGTCTTATTGACTGTACGCTTGTTTATTCCATGTGTAACTCTGTGTTGAGGTTTGTCTCGCACTGCTGTGCTTTATCTTGGCCAGGTCGCAGTTGTAAATGAGAACTTGTTCTCAACCAGTTACCTGGTTAAATATATATTTATTTTTTTATGTCGATCCAACCCCCTCCCCAGTTCCCCAAATGCCCAGCCTTACTGTGTGTGTGTGTGTGTGTGTGTGTGTGTGTGTGTGTGTGTGTGTGTGTGTGTGTGTGTGTGTGTGTGTGTGTGTGTGTGTGTGTGTGTGTGTGTGCGTGCGTGCGTGCGTGCGTGCGTGCGTGCGTGCGTGCGTGCGTGCGTGCGTGCGTGCGTGTGCGTGTGTGTGTGTGTGTGTGTGTGTGTGTAAAGGGGCATAGCCAAGTGGTGCTCAAGACTTTGATATCCCCTGCCATTATCCACTGCTCTCATCATCCGCAGGCAGGCAGGCAGGCAGGCAGGCAGGCCAGACCAGACCAGACCAGACCAGACCAGACCAGACCAGACCAGACCAGACCAGACCAGACCAGACAGTCCCATTCCCCACTAATATACCAGTCCAAGCCCCATCCTTTGACCTAAGACATATCAGATGCTCAACATGCTCTGCTCACACCTACTGTAATGGTCCTGGACTAAACAACACGAAAACAATACTAGACACTATGGAACTCAAAGCTTTTACAATCTCATCCTGTGATATACAAGGTCTGAGGTCATCTGCCTTTGGCCGAAAGAGCAGGAACCTAGACTTCATCAAAGAAATTGGAAATACAGACATTGTCATCCTACAAGAAACATGGTATAGAGGAGACAGACCCACTGGTTGCCATATAAGTTACGCAGAGCTTGTAGTCCCATCCACCAAACTACGATGTGTGAAACGGGGAAGAGACTCAGGGGGTATGCTAATTTTGAATAGAGCAGACCTAACACACTCTATTAAATTAGTCAAAACAGGAACATTTTGGCTAGAAATGTATAAGGAAATGATCTCAGAGAAAAATGTCCTCATGTGTGCTACGTATATCTCCCAATAGAATCCCCATAATTTAAAGATGGTCCAAGTGCCTTCTAAACAGCTTCTACCCCCAAGCCATAAGACTACTGAACATCTAATCATATGTATTCCCAGACTATTTGCATTGCCCTCCCCCCTCTTTTAACCTCTTACATCTATGGGGGCGCTATTTCATTTTTGGATGAAAAACGTTCCCGTTTTAAACAAGATATTTTGTCACAAAAAGATGCTCGACTATGCATATAATTGATACCATTCGAAAGAAAACACTCTGACGTGTCCAGAAATACCAAGATATTCTCTGTGCGTGCCCTAGAACGTGAGCTTCAGGCAAAACCAAGATGGGATGGCATCCAGGAAATGACAAGGATTTTTGAGGCTCTGTTTTCCATTGTCTCCTTATATGGCTGTGAATGCGAGAGGAGTGAGTCAACCCTTTCTGTCGTTTCCCCAAGGTGTCTGCAGCATTGTGACGTATTTGTGGGCAGATCATTGGAAGATTGACCATAAGAGACCACATTTACCAGGTGTCCGCCCGGTGTCCTGCGCCGAAATTGGTGCGCAAAAGTCACCTGCCAGTATTTTTCCATGCGATACAGAGAGGAAAGCAACGTTTGCCATGTTTCGGTCGATATTATGTAGTTAATCCGGAAAAAGTTTTACGTTGTAGGTGACTGAATTTTCGGTTCGTTTCGGTAGCCAGACGCAATGTAGAAAACGGAACGATTTCTCCTACACACAGACGCTTTCAGTAAAAACTGCGCATTTGGTATGTAACTGAGAGTCTCCTCATTGAAAACATCAGAAGCTCTTCAAAGGTAAATGATTTTATTTATTTGGTTATCTGGTTTTTGTGAAAATGTTGCGTGCTAAATGCTACTCAAAATGCTATGCTAGCTTTGCATACTCTTACACAAATTAGTCAATTTCTATGGTTCAAAAGCATATTTTGAAAATCTGAGATGACAGTGTTGTTAAGAAAAGGCTAATCTTGAGAGCAGACGCATTATTTTCATTTTATTTGCGATTTTCAGAAATCGTTAACGTTGCGTTATGCTAATGAGCCTGAGGCTTTAGTCACAAACCCGGATCCGGGATGGGGAGTTTCAAGAAGTTAAGCTGCTCCTACTCTATGTTATTATCTATGCATAAGTCACGTTAATAACTCCACCTACAATTATATATTTCCTCAATTACCTTACCAACCAGTGCCCCTGCACATTGACTCTGTACCAGTACCCCCTGTATATAGTCTCACTATTGTTATTTTACTGCTACTCTTGAATTTTTTGTTACTTTTATTTCTTATTTTCCATTAGGTATTTTTCTTAAAATACATCTCTACATCTGTTGTATTCGGCGCATGTGACAAGTACAATTTGATCTGATTTGAGATAAACCATTTCCAGGCCCAGGGACACGTACTAGTCTGAGGCAAACTAAATGTCAGATCTGGAAAAGAACCTGACATTCTCAGCACGCAGTGGGACAAACACCTACCTGGAGGTGACATTATTCCCTCCCAAATATGCCCCTCTAGACACAACTATGACAACATAACTTTCTCAGAGCGTTCACTGTCAGTCCACTTGAACAAAGAAATACTAAATCATGAGGCATCAAAGCGAAAGAAACTGAATAATATTAAGAAATGCTACAGATGAAAGGAAAGTAGTGTGGAAAACTTGCAAAAAACAATTAGGTGTAAACTTTGCCTGAAGCTCACGTTCTAGGGCATGCACAGAGAATATCTTGGTATTTCTGGACACGTCAGAGTGTTTTCTTTCGAATGGTATCAATTATATGCATAGTCGAGCATCTTTTTGTGACAAAATATCTTGTTTAAAACGGGAACGTTTTTCATCCAAAAATGAAATAGCGCCCCCATAGATGTAAGAGGTTAAAAGAGGGGGGAGGGCAAATTTGACCCCAATAACTACCATGGGATATGCTTCAACAGCACCATTGGGAAAATCCACTGCATTATCATTAACAGCAGAATTTTACATTTCCTCAGTGAAAATAATATACTGAGCAAATGTCAAATTGGTCTTTTTACCAAATTACCGTATGACAGAGCACATATTCACCCTGCACACATTAAAATTGACAAACAAACAAAACAAAATGAAGGCAAAGTCTTCTCATGCTTTGTTGACTTCGAAAAAGCTTTGGACTCAATTTGGCATGAGGGTATTCTATACAAATTGATGGAAAGTGTTTTTGGAGTAAAAACATTCAACATTATAAAATCCATGTACACAAACAACAAGTGTGTGGTTAAAATTTGCAAAAACACACACATTTCTTTCCACAGAGCCGTGTGGTGAGACAGGGATGCAACGTAAGCCCATCCCTCTTCAACATACAGTGGGGAGAATAAGTATTTGATACACTGCCGATTTTGCAGGTTTTCATACTTACAAAGCAGTTCTGTAATTTTTATCATAGGTACACTTGCAAATGAATTACTTAAAAGTCATACAATGTGATTTTCTGGATTTTTGTTTTAGATTCCAACTCTCACAGTTGAAGTGTACCTATGATTAAAAAAATTACAGACCTCTACATGCTTTGTAATTTGGAAAACCTGCAAAATCCTCTCCCCACTGTGTATATCAATGGATTGACGAGGGCACTAGAACAGTCTGCAGCACCCGGCCTCACCCTACTAGATTCTGAAGTCAAATGTCTACTGTTTACTGATTATCTGGTGCAACCAAGGAGGGCCTACAACAGCACCTATCTTCTGCACAGATTCTCTCAGACCTGGTCCCTGACAGCAAATCTCAGTAAGACTAAAAATAATGGTGTCCCAAAAAAGGTCCAGCTGCAGGACCACAAATACAAATTCCATATAGAGCACACACAAAAAAGATATGTTCCTCGGCCTAAACATCAGTGCCATAGGTAACTTCCACAATGCTGTGAATGATCTGAGAGACAAGGCAAGAAGGGCCTTCTATGCCATCAAAAGGAACATAACATTTGACATCCAAATTTAATTCACTTTTGTTTATTCATTTCACTTGCTTTGGCAAGGTTAAAATATGTTTACCATGCCAATAAAGCTGTGGTCCTTCAGCCAGGGCCTCCAAACATTGATGTTTCACACTTGCTTCCACACACTGTCTGAGCTCTGACCGGCCCATCAGGTCCACACTACCCCCTACCAGGGACAAGAAAATGGGGAGGAGAGACAGGGGAGTCAGGCACAGCACTGGGGACAGACTGGTGCATCAGCTAAAAACCAACAACACACAGACACACAAGAGACAGACCTTAGTACTGATCTGGTGCCCTGTCTGCCTGCCTTGCTGAGGAGCTGGAGTTATGTAGGGATACAGGCAGACCCCACAAACATGCTAATATCGGTATCGCTACTTGCATAAGATTTATGCCACAAAAGCTAAAACATAATTTGTAAACAATGCAAGCGAAAGTAAACCAAACTATCCCAAAGCTGTCAAACCTTGTCCATAGACTGCTTACAGGCTAAGGAAACCAATATAAAATATTGTAATTTGGGTGAACTATTCCTTTAACCCAACTCCATCCATCCTCTCTCCAGCTCTCTCTGTCCTTCCAGGCCGGCCCACACACAGGTGGGGTAGGAAGTCTTAATTCATGTTTTTTCATGGTCCCTGGTCGACTGACAGAGTCCTCAGGGTGAATGAGAGGAGGAGAGGGGGAGAGTGAGAGAGGGGGGTTAGTGAGAGAGGGGGGTTGAGGTGTGAGAATAATTATGCCCTAAATCTCTGGTTTCAGAGTATCAGCTCACACTCTCCCTGTTCATAAGTGCACACTGCGGGATCGTCACCCCTCACCTCTCCATAAATCACCTCTGTCTACAGGGGCAGATAAACACCATTGCTACCGAGACCTGGGAGCCCACCCCTGCTCAACCTGGACTGGAGCACTCAGCCACCAGTCATCTGATTGGTTAGGCCTCAATTCACCAGCAAGTATGATGGAGGGCCATCCCACTTTCTGCACAGCGACTCATCACTCGATGAATGAGCAGCCATTTCAATCTGACCATCACATAACATAATAGAAACCATCAGACACAATCAGAATGACTCACGTACTATAAAGTATGTGTCATGTAAATTACTAACAGGTACACATCCTGTGACTCTAGAATCTCAATTATTTTTAAATCGTTCACACCGTGTATTGAAGATAGAGAGCAGACAGCCAACAGAGAGCAAGCCCAACGGGGTGGGGTCAGGCTGGCTGAGGTACCTGTAGGAATGCAGGGGTCTGAAGCTTCTATAGGGGTGTTGTGGAGGGGGGTCGCAGCAGGAATCCAGGCCACAGCTGAGGGCAGCAGGATTTGCTGGGCTGCTATCACTGGTGATGGATGTCCGTCTGTCTGTTGCCGTAGCACCCTGACGCCAGACACTCAGCCACTGCAGCAGCTGCTGACTTCCCTGTGACTGACAGAGCAGGTGGGCCAAGAACACACCCACTTCCTGCAGCTGCCCCAGAGGACAACTGCTGCTGATGGACACAATTATACTGTACACACAGAATACACTTGTAATACACACACATTCATACTGTACACACAGAATACACTCTTAGTAATACACACACAGACACATGCTTGCACACACTTCACAGACTGACACACACAAACACACATACGTCTGGTTGAAAGGTGCCGTTGACAGGAAAGACTGTGGAGATGTAACTAGACTGATTGTGTACAAACTGTCTCTGCCAGCCCTAATCACCTCTTGACCCTCGCTCTCAGGCCCCCTGCATGTCTCTCCACTGAGATGGTGTCGTTACACTGTACCCAAGGTGGAGCATTCCTCTACCTATCCAGACCCTCCACTGGCCCTAAGAACTGACCCTCTGCGAGGATCCTCTGACACTGAGAAAGCCAGACACAGGAATAGACTACTTCCTAATACATACTGAACTCACACAGTCAGTCAGTCAGTAATCATAAGACCGTAACCATCAGTCAGTCAGTCAGTCAGTAACCATGAGACAGTAACCATCAGTCAGTCAGTCAGTCAGTAACCATCAGTCAGTAATCATACGACAGTAACCATCAGTCAGTCAGTCAGTAACCATAAGACAGTAACCATCAGTCAGTCAGTCAGTCAGTAACAATCAGTCAGTCAGTCAAATCAGCAACCATAAGACAGTAAACATCAGTCAGTCAGTCAGTCAGTAATCTTAAGACAGTAACCATCAGTCAGTCAGTCAGAAATCATACAACAGGAACCATCAGTCAGTCAGTCAGTAACCATCAGTCAGTCAGTCAGTAACCATCAGTCAGTAATCATATGACACTAACCATCAGTCAGTCAGTCAGTAACCATCAGTCAGTCAGTCAGTAATCATAAGACAGTAACGATCAGTCAGTCAGAAATCATAAGACAGTAACCATCAGTCAGTCAGTCAGAAATCATAAGAGAGTAACCATCAGTCAGTCAGTCAGTAATCATACGACAGTAACCATCAGTCAGTCAGTAACCATCAGTCAGTCAGTCAGTAATCATACGACAGTAACGATCAGTCAGTCAGAAATCATAAGACAGTAACGATCAGTCAGTCAGAAATCATAAGACAGTAACCATCAGTCAGTCAGTCAGTAATCATAAGACAGTAACCATCAGTCAGTCAGTCAGTAATCATAAGACAGTAACCATCAGTCAGTCAGTCAGTAATCATAGACAGTAACCATCAGTCAGTCAGTCAGTCAGTATTCATTAGACAGTAACCATCAGTAAGTCAGTCACTAATCATAGACAGTAACCATCAGTCAGTCAGTCAGTCAGTATTCATTAGACAGTAACCATCAGTCAGTCAGTCAGTAATCATGAGACAGTAACCATCAGTCAGTCAGTCAGTAATCATGAGACAGTAACCATCAGTAAGTCAGTCACTAATCATAGACAGTAACCATCAGTCAGTCAGTAATCATACGACAGTAACCATCAGTCAGTCAGTCAGTAATCATGAGACAGTAACCATCAGTAAGTCAGTCACTAATCATAGACAGTAACCATCAGTCAGTCAGTAATCATACGACAGTAACCATCAGTCAGTCAGTCAGTAACCATAAGACAGTAACCATCAGTCAGTCAGTCAGTATTCATTAGACAGTAACCATCAGTCAGTCAGTCAGTAATCATAAGACAGTAACCATCAGTCAGTCAGTCAGTAATCATAAGACAGGAACCATCAGTCAGTCAGTCAGTAACCATAAGACAGTAACCATCAGTCAGTCAGTCAGTAACCATAAGACAGTAACCATCAGTCAGTCAGTCAGTAATCATAGACAGTAACCATCAGTCAGTCAGTCAGTCAGTATTCATTAGACAGTAACCATCAGTAAGTCAGTCACTAATCATAGACAGTAACCATCAGTCAGTCAGTCAGTCAGTATTCATTAGACAGTAACCATCAGTCAGTCAGTCAGTAATCATGAGACAGTAACCATCAGTAAGTCAGTCACTAATCATAGACAGTAACCATCAGTCAGTCAGTAATCATACGACAGTAACCATCAGTCAGTCAGTCAGTAATCACGAGACAGTAACCATCAGTAAGTCAGTCACTAATCATAGACAGTAACCATCAGTCAGTCAGTAATCATACAACAGTAACCATCAGTCAGTCAGTCAGTAACCATAAGACAGTAACCATCAGTCAGTCAGTCAGTATTCATTAGACAGTAACCATCAGTCAGTCAGTCAGTAATCATAAGACAGTAACCATCAGTCAGTCAGTCAGTAATCATAAGACAGGAACCATCAGTCAGTCAGTCAGTAATCATAAGACAGTAACCATCAATCAGCCAGTCAGTTATCATAAGACAGTAACCATCAGTCAGTCAGTGATCATAAGACCATAACCATCTGTTAGACAGTCAGTAATCATACGACAGTAACCATCAGTCATTCAGTCAGTAATCATACGACAGTAACCATCAGTCAGTCAGTCAGTAATCATGAGACAGTAACCATCAGTAAGTCAGTCACTAATCATAGACAGTAACCATCAGTCAGTCAGTAATCATACGACAGTAACCATCAGTAAGTCAGTCACTAATCATAGACAGTAACCATCAGTCAGTCAGTCAGTCAGTATTCATGAGACAGTAACCATCAGTCAGTCAGTCAGTAATCATAAGACAGTAACCATCAGTCAGTCAGTCAGTAATCATAAGACAGGAACCATCAGTCAGTCAGTCAGTAATCATAAGACAGTAACCATCAATCAGTCAGTCAGTAATCATAAGACAGTAACCATCAGTCAGTCAGTCAGTAACCATAAGACAGTAACCATCAGTCAGTCAGTCAGTAATCATAAGACAGTAACCATCAGTCAGCCAGTCAGTAATCATAAGACAGTAACCATCAGTCAGTCAGTGATCATAAGACCATAACCATCTGTTAGACAGTCAGTAATCATACGACAGTAACCATCAGTCATTCAGTCAGTAATCATAAGACAGTAACCATCAGTCAGTCAGTCAGAAATCATACAACAGCAACCATCAGTCAGTCAGTCAAATCAGTAACCATAAAACAGTAACCATCAGTCAGTCAGTCAGTAACCATCAGTCAGTCAGTCAGTAACCATCAGTCAGTAATCATATGACACTAACCATCAGTCAGTCAGTCAGTAACCATCAGTCAGTCAGTCAGTAATCATAAGACAGTAACGATCAGTCAGTCAGAAATCATAAGACAGTAACCATCAGTCAGTCAGTCAGAAATCATAAGACAGTAACCATCAGTCAATCAGTCAGTAATCATACGACAGTAACCATCAGTCAGTCAGTAACCATCAGTCAGTCAGTCAGTAATCATACGACAGTAACGATCAGTCAGTCAGAAATCATAAGACAGTAACGATCAGTCAGTCAGAAATCATAAGACAGTAACCATCAGTCAGTCAGTCAGTAATCATAAGACAGTAACCATCAGTCAGTCAGTCAGTAATCATACGACAGTAACCATCAGTCAGTAATCATGAGACAGTAACCATCAGTCAGTCAGTCAGTATTCATTAGACAGTAACCATCAGTCAGTCAGTCAGTCAGTAATCATGAGACAGTAACCATCAGTCAGTCAGTCAGTAATCATGAGACAGTAACCATCAGTCAGTCAGTCAGAAATCATGAGACAGTAACCATCAGTCATTCAGTCAGTAATCATGAGACAGAAACCATCAGTCAGTCAGTCAGTATTCATTAGACAGTAACCATCAGTAAGTCAGTCACTAATCATAGACAGTAACCATCAGTCAGTCAGTCAGTCAGTATTCATGAGACAGTAACCATCAGTCAGTCAGTCAGTATTCATTAGACAGTAACCTTCAGTCAGTCAGTCAGTAATCATGAGACAGTAACCATCAGTCAGTCAGTCAGTAATCATGAGACAGTAACCATCAGTAAGTCAGTCACTAATCATAGACAGTAACCATCAGTCAGTCAGTCAGTAATCATAAGACAGTAACCATCAGTCAGTCAGTCAGTAATCATAAGACAGGAACCATCAGTCAGTCAGTCAGTAATCATAAGACAGTAACCATCAATCAGTCAGTCAGTAATCATAAGACAGTAACCATCAGTCAGTCAGTCAGTAACCATAAGACAGTAACCATCAGTCAGTCAGTCAGTAATCATAGACAGTAACCATCAGTCAGTCAGTCAGTCAGTATTCATTAGACAGTAACCATCAGTAAGTCAGTCACTAATCATAGACAGTAACCATCAGTCAGTCAGTCAGTCAGTATTCATTAGACAGTAACCATCAGTCAGTCAGTCAGTAATCATGAGACAGTAACCATCAGTAAGTCAGTCACTAATCATAGACAGTAACCATCAGTCAGTCAGTAATCATACGACAGTAACCATCAGTCAGTCAGTCAGTAATCACGAGACAGTAACCATCAGTAAGTCAGTCACTAATCATAGACAGTAACCATCAGTCAGTCAGTAATCATACGACAGTAACCATCAGTCAGTCAGTCAGTAACCATAAGACAGTAACCATCAGTCAGTCAGTCAGTATTCATTAGACAGTAACCATCAGTCAGTCAGTCAGTAATCATAAGACAGTAACCATCAGTCAGTCAGTCAGTAATCATAAGACAGGAACCATCAGTCAGTCAGTCAGTAATCATAAGACAGTAACCATCAATCAGCCAGTCAGTAATCATAAGACAGTAACCATCAGTCAGTCAGTGATCATAAGACCATAACCATCTGTTAGACAGTCAGTAATCATACGACAGTAACCATCAGTCATTCAGTCAGTAATCATACGACAGTAACCATCAGTCAGTCAGTCAGTAATCATGAGACAGTAACCATCAGTAAGTCAGTCACTAATCATAGACAGTAACCATCAGTCAGTCAGTAATCATACGACAGTAACCATCAGTAAGTCAGTCACTAATCATAGACAGTAACCATCAGTCAGTAAGTCAGTCAGTATTCATGAGACAGTAACCATCAGTCAGTCAGTCAGTAATCATAAGACAGTAACCATCAGTCAGTCAGTCAGTAATCATAAGACAGGAACCATCAGTCAGTCAGTCAGTAATCATAAGACAGTAACCATCAATCAGTCAGTCAGTAATCATAAGACAGTAACCATCAGTCAGTCAGTCAGTAACCATAAGACAGTAACCATCAGTCAGTCAGTCAGTAATCATAAGACAGTAACCATCAGTCAGCCAGTCAGTAATCATAAGACAGTAACCATCAGTCAGTCAGTGATCATAAGACCATAACCATCTGTTAGACAGTCAGTAATCATAGACAGTAACCATCAGTCATTCAGTCAGTAATCATAAGACAGTAACCATCAGTCAGTCAGTCAGAAATCATACAACAGTAACCATCAGTCAGTCAGTCAAATCAGTAACCATAAGACAGTAACCATCAGTCAGTCAGTCAGTAACCATCAGTCAGTCAGTCAGTAACCATCAGTCAGTAATCATATGACACTAACCATCAGTCAGTCAGTCAGTAACCATCAGTCAGTCAGTCAGTAATCATAAGACAGTAACGATCAGTCAGTCAGAAATCATAAGACAGTAACCATCAGTCAGTCAGTCAGAAATCATAAGACAGTAACCATCAGTCAATCAGTCAGTAATCATACGACAGTAACCATCAGTCAGTCAGTAACCATCAGTCAGTCAGTCAGTAATCATACGACAGTAACGATCAGTCAGTCAGAAATCATAAGACAGTAACGATCAGTCAGTCAGAAATCATAAGACAGTAACCATCAGTCAGTCAGTCAGTAATCATAAGACAGTAACCATCAGTCAGTCAGTCAGTAATCATACGACAGTAACCATAACCATCAGTCAGTCAGTCAGTAATCATGAGACAGTAACCATCAGTCAGTCAGTCAGTATTCATTAGACAGTAACCATCAGTCAGTCAGTCAGTCAGTAATCATGAGACAGTAACCATCAGTCAGTCAGTCAGTAATCATGAGACAGTAACCATCAGTCAGTCAGTCAGTCAGTAATCATGAGACAGAAACCATCAGTCAGTCAGTCAGTATTCATTAGACAGTAACCATCAGTAAGTCAGTCACTAATCATAGACAGTAACCATCAGTCAGTCAGTCAGTCAGTATTCATGAGACAGTAACCATCAGTCAGTCAGTCAGTATTCATTAGACAGTAACCTTCAGTCAGTCAGTCAGTAATCATGAGACAGTAACCATCAGTCAGTCAGTCAGTAATCATGAGACAGTAACCATCAGTAAGTCAGTCACTAATCATAGACAGTAACCATCAGTCAGTCAGTCAGTCAGTATTCATAAAACAGTAACCATCAGTCAGTCAGTCAGTAATCATAAGACAGTAACCATCAGTCAGTCAGTCAGTAACCATCAGTCAGTAATCATAAGACAGTAACCATCAGTCAGTCAGTCAGTAATCATAAGACAGTAAACATAAGTCAGTCAGTCAGTCAGTAACCATAAGACAGTAACCATCAGTCAGTCAGTCAGTATTCATTAGACAGTAACCATCAGTAAGTCAGTCACTAATCATAGACAGTAACCATCAGTCAGTCAGTCAGTCAGTATTCATGAGACAGTAACCATCAGTCAGTCAGTCAGTAATCATAAGACAGTAACCATCAGTCAGTCAGTCAGTAATCATAAGACAGGAACCATCAGTCAGTCAGTCAGTAATCATAAGACAGTAACCATCAATCAGTCAGTCAGTAATCATAAGACAGTAACCATCAGTCAGTCAGTCAGTAACCATAAGACAGTAACCATCAGTCAGTCAGTCAGTAATCATAAGACAGTAACCATCAGTCAGCCAGTCAGTAATCATAAGACAGTAACCATCAGTCAGTCAGTGATCATAAGACCATAACCATTTGTTAGACAGTCAGTAATCATACGACAGTAACCATCAGTCATTCAGTCAGTAATCATAAGACAGTAACCATCAGTCAGTCAGTCAGAAATCATACAACAGCAACCATCAGTCAGTCAGTCAAATCAGTAACCATAAGACAGTAACCATCAGTCAGCCAGTCAGTAACCATCAGTCAGTCAGTCAGTAACCATCAGTCAGTAATCATATGACACTAACCATCAGTCAGTCAGTCAGTAACCATCAGTCAGTCAGTCAGTAATCATAAGACAGTAACGATCAGTCAGTCAGAAATCATAAGACAGTAACCATCAGTCAGTCAGTCAGAAATCATAAGACAGTAACCATCAGTCAGTCAGTAACCATCAGTCAGTCAGTCAGTAATCATACGACAGTAACGATCAGTCAGTCAGAAATCATGAGACAGTAACCATCAGTCAGTCAGTCAGTAATCATGAGACAGAAACCATCAGTCAGTCAGTCAGTATTCATTAGACAGTAACCATCAGTAAGTCAGTCACTAATCATAGACAGTAACCATCAGTCAGTCAGTCAGTCAGTATTCATGAGACAGTAACCATCAGTCAGTCAGTCAGTATTCATTAGACAGTAACCTTCAGTCAGTCAGTCAGTAATCATGAGACAGTAACCATCAGTCAGTCAGTCAGTAATCATGAGACAGTAACCATCAGTAAGTCAGTCACTAATCATAGACAGTAACCATCAGTCAGTCAGTCAGTCAGTATTCATAAGACAGTAACCATCAGTCAGTCAGTCAGTAATCATTAGACAGTAACCATCAGTCAGTCAGTCAGTAATCATAAGACAGTAACGATCAGTCAGTCAGAAATCATAAGACAGTAACCATCAGTCAGTCAGTCAGAAATCATAAGACAGTAACCATCAGTCAATCAGTCAGTAATCATACGACAGTAACCATCAGTCAGTCAGTAACCATCAGTCAGTCAGTCAGTAATCATACGACAGTAACGATCAGTCAGTCAGAAATCATAAGACAGTAACGATCAGTCAGTCAGAAATCATAAGACAGTAACCATCAGTCAGTCAGTCAGTAATCATAAGACAGTAACCATCAGTCAGTCAGTCAGTAATCATACGACAGTAACCATCAGTCAGTCAGTCAGTAATCATGAGACAGTAACCATCAGTCAGTCAGTCAGTATTCATTAGACAGTAACCATCAGTCAGTCAGTCAGTCAGTAATCATGAGACAGTAACCATCAGTCAGTCAGTCAGTAATCATGAGACAGTAACCATCAGTCAGTCAGTCAGAAATCATGAGACAGTAACCATCAGTCAGTCAGTCAGTAATCATGAGACAGAAACCATCAGTCAGTCAGTCAGTATTCATTAGACAGTAACCATCAGTAAGTCTGTCACTAATCATAGACAGTAACCATCAGTCAGTCAGTCAGTATATTCATGAGACAGTAACCATCAGTCAGTCAGTCAGTATTCATTAGACAGTAACCTTCAGTCAGTCAGTCAGTAATCATGAGACAGTAACCATCAGTCAGTCAGTCAGTAATCATGAGACAGTAACCATCAGTAAGTCAGTCACTAATCATAGACAGTTACCATCAGTCAGTCAGTCAGTCAGTATTCATAAGACAGTAACCATCAGTCAGTCAGTCAGTAATCATAAGACAGTAACCATCAGTCAGTCAGTCAGTAACCATCAGTCAGTAATCATAAGACAGTAACCATCAGTCAGTCAGTCAGTAATCATAAGACAGTAAACATAAGTCAGTCAGTCAGTCAGTAATCTTAAGACAGTAACCATCAGTCAGTCAGTCAGTAATCATAAGACAGTAACCATCAGTCAGCCAGTCAGTAATCATAAGACAGTAATCATCAGTCAGTCAGTCAGTAATCATACGACAGTAACCATCAGTCAGTCAGTAACCATCAGTCAGTCAGTCAGTAATCATACGACAGTAACGATCAGTCAGTCAGAAATCATAAGACAGTAACGATCAGTCAGTCAGAAATCATAAGACAGTAACCATCAGTCAGTCAGTCAGTAATCATAAGACAGTAACCATCAGTCAGTCAGTCAGTAATCATAGACAGTAACCATCAGTCAGTCAGTCAGTAATCATGAGACAGTAACCATCAGTCAGTCAGTCAGTATTCATTAGACAGTAACCATCAGTCAGTCAGTCAGTCAGTAATCATGAGACAGTAACCATCAGTCAGTCAGTCAGTAATCATGAGACAGTAACCATCAGTCAGTCAGTCAGAAATCATGAGACAGTAACCATCAGTCAGTCAGTCAGTAATCATGAGACAGAAACCATCAGTCAGTCAGTCAGTATTCATTAGACAGTAACCATCAGTAAGTCAGTCACTAATCATAGACAGTAACCATCAGTCAGTCAGTCAGTCAGTATTCATGAGACAGTAACCATCAGTCAGTCAGTCAGTATTCATTAGACAGTAACCTTCAGTCAGTCAGTCAGTAATCATGAGACAGTAACCATCAGTCAGTCAGTCAGTAATCATGAGACAGTAACCATCAGTCAGTCAGTCAGTATTCATTAGACAGTAACCATCAGTCAGTCAGTCAGTCAGTAATCATGAGACAGTAACCATCAGTCAGTCAGTCACTAATCATGAGACAGTAACCATCAGTCAGTCAGTCAGAAATCATGAGACAGTAACCATCAGTCAGTCAGTCAGTAATCATGAGACAGAAACCATCAGTCAGTCAGTCAGTATTCATTAGACAGTAACCATCAGTAAGTCAGTCACTAATCATAGACAGTAACCATCAGTCAGTCAGTCAGTCAGTATTCATGAGACAGAAACCATCAGTCAGTCAGTCAGTATTCATTAGACAGTAACCATCAGTAAGTCAGTCACTAATCATAGACAGTAACCATCAGTCAGTCAGTCAGTCAGTATTCATGAGACAGTAACCATCAGTCAGTCAGTCAGTATTCATTAGACAGTAACCTTCAGTCAGTCAGTCAGTATTCATAAGACAGTAACCATCAGTCAGTCAGTCAGTAATCATAAGACAGTAACCATCAGTCAGTCAGTCAGTAACCATCAGTCAGTAATCATAAGACAGTAACCATCAGTCAGTCAGTCAGTAATCATAAGACAGTAAACATAAGTCAGTCAGTCAGTCAGTAATCTTAAGACAGTAACCATCAGTCAGTCAGTCAGTAATCATAAGACAGTAACCATCAGTCAGCCAGTCAGTAATCATAAGACAGTAATCATCAGTCAGTCAGTCAGTAATCATACGACAGTAACCATCAGTCAGTCAGTAACCATCAGTCAGTCAGTCAGTAATCATACGACAGTAACGATCAGTCAGTCAGAAATCATAAGACAGTAACGATCAGTCAGTCAGAAATCATAAGACAGTAACCATCAGTCAGTCAGTCAGTAATCATAAGACAGTAACCATCAGTCAGTCAGTCAGTAATCATACGACAGTAACCATCAGTCAGTCAGTCAGTAATCATGAGACAGTAACCATCAGTCAGTCAGTCAGTATTCATTAGACAGTAACCATCAGTCAGTCAGTCAGTCAGTAATCATGAGACAGTAACCATCAGTCAGTCAGTCAGTAATCATGAGACAGTAACCATCAGTCAGTCAGTCAGAAATCATGAGACAGTAACCATCAGTCAGTCAGTCAGTAATCATGAGACAGAAACCATCAGTCAGTCAGTCAGTATTCATTAGACAGTAACCATCAGTAAGTCAGTCACTAATCATAGACAGTAACCATCAGTCAGTCAGTCAGTCAGTATTCATGAGACAGTAACCATCAGTCAGTCAGTCAGTATTCATTAGACAGTAACCTTCAGTCAGTCAGTCAGTAATCATGAGACAGTAACCATCAGTCAGTCAGTCAGTAATCATGAGACAGTAACCATCAGTAAGTCAGTCACTAATCATAGACAGTAACCATCAGTCAGTCAGTCAGTCAGTATTCATAAGACAGTAACCATCAGTCAGTCAGTCAGTAATCATAAGACAGTAACCATCAGTCAGTCAGTCAGTAACCATCAGTCAGTAATCATAAGACAGTAACCATCAGTCAGTCAGTCAGTAATCATAAGACAGTAAACATAAGTCAGTCAGTCAGTCAGTAACCATAAGACAGTAACCATCAGTCAGTCAGTCAGTATTCATTAGACAGTAACCATCAGTAAGTCAGTCACTAATCATAGACAGTAACCATCAGTCAGTCAGTCAGTCAGTATTCATAAGACAGTAACCATCAGTCAGTCAGTCAGTAATCATAAGACAGTAACCATCAGTCAGTCAGTCAGTAATCATAAGACAGGAACCATCAGTCAGTCAGTCAGTAATCATAAGACAGTAACCATCAATCAGTCAGTCAGTAATCATAAGACAGTAACCATCAGTCAGTCAGTCAGTAACCATAAGACAGTAACCATCAGTCAGTCAGTCAGTAATCATAAGACAGTAACCATCATTCAGCCAGTCAGTAATCATAAGACAGTAACCATCAGTCAGTCAGTGATCATAAGACCATAACCATCTGTTAGACAGTCAGTAATCATACGACAGTAACCATCAGTCATTCAGTCAGTAATCATAAGACAGTAACCATCAGTCAGTCAGTCAGAAATCATACAACAGCAACCATCAGTCAGTCAGTCAAATCAGTAACCATAAGACAGTAACCATCAGTCAGTCAGTCAGTAACCATCAGTCAGTCAGTCAGTAACCATCAGTCAGTAATCATAGTCAGTAACCATCAGTCAGTCAGTCAGTAACCATCAGTCAGTCAGTCAGTAATCATAAGACAGTAACCATCAGTCAGTCAGAAATCATAAGACAGTAACCATCAGTCAGTCAGTCAGAAATCATAAGACAGTAACCATCAGTCAATCAGTCAGTAATCATACGACAGTAACCATCAGTCAGTCAGTAACCATCAGTCAGTCAGTCAGTAATCATACGACAGTAACGATCAGTCAGTCAGAAATCATGAGACAGTAACCATCAGTCAGTCAGTCAGTAATCATGAGACAGAAACCATCAGTCAGTCAGTCAGTATTCATTAGACAGTAACCATCAGTAAGTCAGTCACTAATCATAGACAGTAACCATCAGTCAGTCAGTCAGTCAGTATTCATGAGACAGTAACCATCAGTCAGTCAGTCAGTATTCATTAGACAGTAACCATCAGTCAGTCAGTCAGTAATCATGAGACAGTAACCATCAGTCAGTCAGTCAGTAATCATGAGACAGTAACCATCAGTAAGTCAGTCACTAATCATAGACAGTAACCATCAGTCAGTCAGTCAGTCAGTAATCATAAGACAGTAACCATCAGTCAGTCAGTCAGTAATCATTAGACAGTAACCATCAGTCAGTCAGTCAGTAATCATAAGACAGTAACCATCAGTCAGTCAGAAATCATAAGACAGTAACCATCAGTCAGTCAGTCAGAAATCATAAGACAGTAACCATCAGTCAATCAGTCAGTAATCATACGACAGTAACCATCAGTCAGTCAGTAACCATCAGTCAGTCAGTCAGTAATCATACGACAGTAACGATCAGTCAGTCAGAAATCATAAGACAGTAACGATCAGTCAGTCAGAAATCATAAGACAGTAACCATCAGTCAGTCAGTCAGTAATCATAAGACAGTAACGATCAGTCAGTCAGTAATCATAAGACAGTAACCATCAGTCAGTCAGTCAGTAATCATACGACAGTAACCATCAGTCAGTCAGTCAGTAATCATGAGACAGTAACCATCAGTCAGTCAGTCAGTATTCATTAGACAGTAACCATCAGTCAGTCAGTCAGTCAGTAATCATGAGACAGTAACCATCAGTCAGTCAGTCAGTAATCATGAGACAGTAACCATCAGTCAGTCAGTCAGAAATCATGAGACAGTAACCATCAGTCAGTCAGTCAGTAATCATGAGACAGAAACCATCAGTCAGTCAGTCAGTATTCATTAGACAGTAACCATCAGTAAGTCTGTCACTAATCATAGACAGTAACCATCAGTCAGTCAGTCAGTCAGTATTCATGAGACAGTAACCATCAGTCAGTCAGTCAGTATTCATTAGACAGTAACCTTCAGTCAGTCAGTCAGTAATCATGAGACAGTAACCATCAGTCAGTCAGTCAGTAATCATGAGACAGTAACCATCAGTAAGTCAGTCACTAATCATAGACAGTTACCATCAGTCAGTCAGTCAGTCAGTAATCTTAAGACAGTAACCATCAGTCAGTCAGTCAGTAATCATAAGACAGTAACCATCAGTCAGCCAGTCAGTAATCATAAGACAGTAATCATCAGTCAGTCAGTCAGTAATCATACGACAGTAACCATCAGTCAGTCAGTAACCATCAGTCAGTCAGTCAGTAATCATACGACAGTAACGATCAGTCAGTCAGAAATCATAAGACAGTAACGATCAGTCAGTCAGAAATCATAAGACAGTAACCATCAGTCAGTCAGTCAGTAATCATAAGACAGTAACCATCAGTCAGTCAGTCAGTAATCATAAGACAGTAACCATCAGTCAGTCAGTCAGTAATCATGAGACAGTAACCATCAGTCAGTCAGTCAGTATTCATTAGACAGTAACCATCAGTCAGTCAGTCAGTCAGTAATCATGAGACAGTAACCATCAGTCAGTCAGTCAGTAATCATGAGACAGTAACCATCAGTCAGTCAGTCAGAAATCATGAGACAGTAACCAACAGTCAGTCAGTCAGTAATCATGAGACAGAAACCATCAGTCAGTCAGTCAGTATTCATTAGACAGTAACCTTCAGTCAGTCAGTCAGTAATCATAGACAGTAACCATCAGTCAGTCAGTCAGTAATTCATGAGACAGTAACCATCAGTCAGTCAGTCAGTATTCATTAGACAGTAACCTTCAGTCAGTCAGTCAGTAATCATGAGACAGTATCCATCAGTCAGTCAGTCAGTAATCATAAGACAGTAACCATCAGTCAGTCAGTCACTAATCATAGACAGTAACCATCAGTCAGTCAGTCAGTCAGTATTCATAAGACAGTAACCATCAGTCAGTCAGTCAGTAATCATAAGACAGTAACCATCAGTCAGTCAGTCAGTAACCATCAGTCAGTAAACATAAGACAGTAACCATCAGTCAGTCAGTCAGTAATCATAAGACAGTAAACATAATCAGTCAGTCAGTCAGTAACCATAAGACAGTAACCATCAGTCAGTCAGTCAGTATTCATTAGACAGTAACCATCAGTAAGTCAGTCACTAATCATAGACAGTAACCATCAGTCAGTCAGTCAGTCAGTATTCATGAGACAGTAACCATCAGTCAGTCAGTCAGTAATCATAAGACAGTAACCATCAGTCAGTCAGTCAGTAATCATAAGACAGGAACCATCAGTCAGTCAGTCAGTAATCATAAGACAGTAACCATCAATCAGTCAGTCAGTAATCATAAGACAGTAACCATCAGTCAGTCAGTCAGTAATCATAAGACAGTAACCATCAGTCAGCCAGTCAGTAATCATAAGACAGTAACCATCAGTCAGTCAGTGATCATAAGACCATAACCATCAGTTAGTCAGTCAGTAATCATACGACAGTAACCATCAGTCATTCAGTCAGTAATCATAAGACAGTAACCATCAGTCAGTCAGTCAGTAATCATAGACAGTAACCATCAGTCAGTCAGTCAAATCAGTAACCATAAGACAGTAACCATCAGTCAGTCAGTCAGTAACCATCAGTCAAGTCAGTAACCATCAGTCAGTAATCATAGACAGTAACCATCAGTCAGTCAGTCAGTAACCATCAGTCAGTCAGTCAGTAATCATAAGACAGTAACCATCAGTCAGTCAGTCAAATCATAAGACAGTAACCATCAGTCAGTCAGTCAGTAATCATAAGACAGTAACCATCAGTCAATCAGTCAGTAATCATAAGACAGTAACCATCAGTCAGTCAGTAACCATCAGTCAGTCAGTCAGTAATCATAGACAGTAACCATCAGTCAGTCAGTCAGTAATCATGAGACAGTAACCATCAGTCAGTCAGTCAGTAATCATGAGACAGAAACCATCAGTCAGTCAGTCAGTAATCATTAGACAGTAACCATCAGTAAGTCAGTCACTAATCATAGACAGTAACCATCAGTCAGTCAGTCAGTCAGTATTCATGAGACAGTAACCATCAGTCAGTCAGTCAGTATTCATTAGACAGTAACCTTCAGTCAGTCAGTCAGTAATCATGAGACAGTAACCATCAGTCAGTCAGTCAGTAATCATGAGACAGTAACCATCAGTCAGTCAGTCACTAATCATAGACAGTAACCATCAG
Organism: Oncorhynchus masou masou; assembly: GCF_036934945.1. NCBI lineage: Eukaryota > Metazoa > Chordata > Actinopteri > Salmoniformes > Salmonidae > Oncorhynchus > Oncorhynchus masou. The sequence continues at coordinate 18,864,706 of NC_088235.1, read as the reverse complement.
TCAGTCAGTCAGTCAGTATTCATAAGACAGTAACCATCAGTCAGTCAGTCAGTAATCATAGACAGTAACCATCAGTCAGTCAGTCAGTAATCATAAGACAGTAACGATCAGTCAGTCAGAAATCATAAGACAGTAACCATCAGTCAGTCAGTCAGTAATCATAAGACAGTAACCATCAGTCAATCAGTCAGTAATCATAGACAGTAACCATCAGTCAGTCAGTAACCATCAGTCAGTCAGTCAGTAATCATAGACAGTAACCATCAGTCAGTCAGAAATCATAAGACAGTAACCATCAGTCAGAAATCCAGACAGTAACCATCAGTCAGTCAGTCAGTAATCATAAGACAGTAACCATCAGTCAGTCAGTCAGTAATCATAGACAGTAACCATCAGTCAGTCAGTCAGTAATCATGAGACAGTAACCATCAGTCAGTCAGTCAGTATTCATTAGACAGTAACCATCAGTCAGTCAGTCAGTCATAATCATGAGACAGTAACCATCAGTCAGTCAGTCAGTAATCCAGACAGTAACCATCAGTCAGTCAGTCAGAAATCATGAGACAGTAACCATCAGTCAGTCAGTCAGTAATCATGAGACAGAAACCATCAGTCAGTCAGTCAGTATTCATTAGACAGTAACCATCAGTAAGTCAGTCACTAATCATAGACAGTAACCATCAGTCAGTCAGTCAGTCAGTATTCATGAGACAGTAACCATCAGTCAGTCAGTCAGTATTCAGTCAGTAACCTTCAGTCAGTCAGTCAGTAATCATGAGACAGTAACCATCAGTCAGTCAGTCAGTAATCATGAGACAGTAACCATCAGTCAAGTCAGTCACTAATCAGTAGACAGTACCATCAGTCAGTCAGTCAGTCAGTATTCATAAGACAGTAACCATCAGTCAGTCAGTCAGTAATCATAAGACAGTAACCATCAGTCAGTCAGTCAGTAACCATCAGTCAGTAATCATAAGACAGTAACCATCAGTCAGTCAGTCAGTAATCATAAGACAGTAAACATAAGTCAGTCAGTCAGTCAGTAATCCATAAGACAGTAACCATCAGTCAGTCAGTCAGTAATCATAAGTCAGTATCCATCAGTAAGTCAGTAACCATCACACTCAGCTCACCACCAAGGTGTAGGAAAACCAGAAAAAGCAAACAAAGTGAAGCAGGAAGAGACTGGGCTCCATGTGGGCTCTCCTTGCTGGCTGATGACTTCCAGATTGGCTCAGTTAGTCACGTGGCAGGCATGCAGCCAGCCGGCCAGGCAGGCAGCTCACATCATTCCAGATCAGTTTACCTCTCCAGCCACACAAAAGTGGGCTCTGTGTAGCCCAATCAATACAAACAATGTCAGTCAGTAAAAAACACAACATACTGAATGAAATCATACACACACACACAAAATCATGGACATTATAGCAGATCATCCTCAGCCATAATGCAACAGTATAAGCCCCAAACCCATTAAAGGCTACCACACCTCTGCTAGGATCAAATGATTGATTTTAGCTGCCAGTCCTCCTGAATACACTGCAACAGGATCTGGATCATAACCATCATGTCAGTAATCATAGACATAACCATCAGTGTCAGTCAGTAATCATAGTCAGTAGGCTTTTTAATATCATACACTGTACCAGGATCTGTGAATAAAGGCTTTTTAATATCAAACACTGTACCAGGATCTGTGAAACATGTTAAAGGCTTTTTAATATCATACACTGTACCAGGATCTGTGATACGTGTCTGTTTATCCATCAGTACCAGGATCGTGTTAAAGGCTTTTTAATATCATACACTGTACCAGGAGTGAAACATGTTAAAGGCAGTCAGTTTTAATATCACTGTACCAGGATCTGTGAAACATGTTAAAGGCATCAGTTTTTAATATCATACAACACCAGGAGTTACGTGTTAAAGGCTTTTTAATATCATACACTGCACCAGGATCTGTGAATAGTCAGTGTTAACCAAAGGTCAGTCACTGTAAAGGCAGTTTTTAATATCATAACACTGTACCAGGATCTGTGACCAACAGTGTTAAAGGCTTTTAATATCAAACACTGTACCAGGATCTGTGATCAGTCAGTAAAGGCTTTTTAATATCATACACTGTGTTAAAGGCTTTTTAATATCATACACTGTACCAGGATCTGTCAGTAATCATAAAGACAGTAACCATCAGTCAAAGGCTTTTTAATACCATCAGTACACTGTACCAGGATCTGTGATACGTGTTAAAGGTAACCATCAGTTTTAATATCATACACTGTACCAGGATCTGTGAAATCATTAGAAGTCAGTAAAGTAATCATAAGACAGTAACCATCAGTTTAATATCATACACTGTACCAGGATCTGTGAGTAACAAGTTAAAGGCAGTTTTTAATATCATACACTGTACCAGGATCTGTGATCAGTGTTAAAGGCATCAGTTTTAATATCATACACTGTACCAGGATCTGTGAAACAAGTTAAAGGCTTTTTAATATCATACACTGTACCAGGATCTGTGATCACAAGTGATAAAGGCTTTTTAATATCATACACTGTACCAGGATCTGTGAAACAAGTGTCAGTAAAGGCTTTTTAATATCATACACTGTACCAGGATCTGTGATCAGTCAGTTAAAGGCAGTCAGTTTTAATATCATACACTGTACCAGGATAAAGGCTTTTTAATATCATACACTGTACCAGATCTGTGAAACAAGTTAAAGGCTTTTTAATATCATACACTGTACCAGGATCTGTGAAACAAGTTAAAGGCTTTTTAATATCATACACTGTACCAGGATCTGTGAAACAAGTTAAAGGCTTTTTAATATCATACACTGTACCAGGATCTGTGATACGTGATAAAGGCTTTTTAATATCATACACTGTACCAGGATCTGTGATACGTGATAAAGGCTTTTTAATATCATACACTGTACCAGGATCTGTGATAGTGATAAAGGCAGTTTTAATATCATACACTGTACCAGGATCTGTGATACGTGTTAAAGGCTTTTAATATCATACACTGTACCAGGATCTGTGATCACGTGTTAAAGGCAGTTTTAATATCATACACTGTACCAGGATCTGTGATACATGATAAAGGCGTTTTAATATCATACACTGTACCAGGATCTGTGAAACGTGATAAAGGCAGTTTTAATATCATACACTGTACCAGGATCTGTGATACGTGATAAAGGCGTTTTAATATCATACACTGTACCAGGATCTGTGATACGTGATAAAGGCTTTTTAATATCATACACTGTACCAGGATCTGTGAAACGTGATAAAGGGTCTTATTAATATCATACACTGTACCAGGATCTGTGATCAGTCAGTGATAAAGGCATTTTTTAATATCATACACTGTACCAGGATCTAGTGAAGTCAGTCAGTGATAAAGGCATTATTAATATCATACACTGTACCAGGATCTGTGATAACATGATAAAGGCGTTTTAATGTCATACACTGTACCAGGATCTGTGATAACGTGATAAAAGGCTTTTTAATATCATACACTGTACCAGGATCTGTGATACGTGTTAAAGGCGTTTTAATATCATCACTGTACCAGGATCTGTAGTCAGTGATAAAGGCGTCAGTTTAATATCATACACTGTACCAGGATCTGTGATACGTGATAAAGGCTTTTTAATATCATACACTGTACCAGGATCTGTGATACGTGTTAAAGGCGTTTTAATATCATACACTGTACCAGACAGATCTGTGATACATGATAAAGGTCAGTTTTAATATCATACACTGTACCAGGATCTGTGTAAAACGTGATAAAGGCGTTTTAATATCATACACTGTACCAGGATCTGTGAAACGTGATAAAGGCGTTTTAATATCATACACTGTACCAGGATCTGTGATCACGTGATAAAGGCATCAGTTTTAATATCATACACTGTACCAGGATCTGTGAAACGTGATAAGGCAGTTATTAATATCATACACTGTACCAGGATCTGTGATACGTGATAAAGGCTTTTTAATATCATACACTGTACCAGGATCTGTGAAACGTGATAAAGGCTTATTAATATCATACACTGTACCAGGATCTGTGATACGTGATAAAGGCGTTTTAATGTCATACACTGTACCAGGATCTGTGATACGTGATAAAGGCGTTTTAATATCATACACTGTACCAGGATCTGTGAAACGTGATAAAGGCTTATTAATATAATACACTGTACCAGGATCTGTGAAACAAGTTAAAGGCTTTTTAATATCATACACTGTACCAGGATCTGTGATACGTGATAAAGGCTTTTTAATATCATACACTGTACCAGGATCTGTGATCACGTGTTAAAGGCGTCAGTTTAACATATCATACACTGTACCAGGATCTGTGATACGTGATAAAGGCTTTTTAATATCATACACTGTACCAGGATCTGTGATACGTCAGTCAGATAAAGGCTTTTTAATATCATACACTGTACCAGGATCTGTGATCGTGTTGCTTTTTAATATCATACACTGTACCAGGATCTGTGATCAGTCGTGATAAAGGCGTTTTAATATCATACACTGTACCAGGATCTGTGATACGTGATAAAGGTAACCATTAGTTTTTAATATCATACACTGTACCAGGATCTGTGAAACGTGATAAAGGCTTATTAATATCATACACTGTACCAGGATCTGTGATACGTGATAAAGGCGTTTTAATATCATACACTGTACCAGGATCTGTGATACGTGATAAAGGCGTTTTAATATCATACACTGTACCAGGATCTGTGAAACGTGATAAAGGCTTATTAATATAATACACTGTACCAGGATCTGTGAAACAAGTTAAAGGCTTTTTAATATCATACACTGTACCAGGATCTGTGATACGTGATAAAGGCTTTTTAATATCATACACTGTACCAGGATCTGTGATACGTGTTAAAGGCGTTTTAATATCATACACTGTACCAGGATCTGTGAAAGCGTGATAAAGGCTTATTAATATATTCATACACTGTACCAGGATCTGTGAAACAAGTTAAAGGCTTTTTAATATCATACACTGTACCAGGATCTGTGATCACGTGATAAAGTATTTTAATATCATACACTGTACCAGGATCTGTGATACGTGATGATTTTAATATCATACACTGTACCAGGATCTGTGAATATGTGTTAAAGGTGATAAAGGCGTGTTAAAGGCTTTTTAATATCATACACTGTACCAGGATCTGTGAAACGTGATAAAGGCTTTTTAATATCATACACTGTACCAGGATCTGTGATACGTGATAAAGGCTTTTAATATCATACACTGTACCAGGATCTGTGATCGTGATAAAGGCTTTTTAATATCATACACTGTACCAGGATCTGTGAAACGTGATAAAGGCTTTTTAATATCATACACTGTACCAGGATCTGTGAAACGTGATAAAGGCTTTTAATATCATACACTGTACCAGGATCTGTGATACGTGATAAAGGCTTTTTAATATCATACACTGTACCAGGATCTGTGAAACGTGTTAAAGGCTTTTTAATATCATACACTGTACCAGGATCTGTGATACGTGTTAAAGGCTTTTTAATATCATACACTGTACCAGGATCTGTGATACGTGATAAAGGCTTTTTAATATCATACACTGTACCAGGATCTGTGATACGTGATAAAGGCTTTTTAATATCATACACTGTACCAGGATCTGTGATACGTGTGATAAAGGCGTTTTAATATCATACACTGTACCAGGATCTGTGATACGTGATGATAAAGGCAAGTTAAAGGCTTTTTAATATCATACACTGTACCAGGATCTGTGATACGTGATAAAGGCTTTTTAATATCATACACTGTACCAGGATCTGTGATACGTGATAAAGGCTTTTTAATATCATACACTGTACCAGGATCTGTGATACGTGATAAAGGCTTTTTAATATCATACACTGTACCAGGATCTGTGATACGTGATAAAGGCGTTTTAATATCATACACTGTACCAGGATCTGTGATACGTGTTAAAGGCTTTTTAATATCATACACTGTACCAGGATCTGTGATACGTGTTAAAGGCATTTTAATATCATACACTGTACCAGGATCTGTGATACATGATAAAGGCGTTTTAATATCATACACTGTACCAGGATCTGTGAAACGTGATAAAGGCGTTTTAATATCATACACTGTACCAGGATCTGTGAAACGTGATAAAGGCGTTTTAATATCATACACTGTACCAGGATCTGTGATACGTGATAAAGGCTTTTTAATATCATACACTGTACCAGGATCTGTGAAACGTGATAAGGGCTTATTAATATCATACACTGTACCAGGATCTGTGATACGTGATAAAGGCTTTTTAATATCATACACTGTACCAGGATCTGTGAAACGTGATAAAGGCTTATTAATATCATACACTGTACCAGGATCTGTGATACGTGATAAAGGCGTTTTAATGTCATACACTGTACCAGGATCTGTGATACGTGATAAAGGCTTTTTAATATCATACACTGTACCAGGATCTGTGATACGTGTTAAAGGCGTTTTAATATCATACACTGTACCAGGATCTGTGATACGTGATAAAGGCGTTTTAATATCATACACTGTACCAGGATCTGTAAAACGTGATAAAGGCGTTTTAATATCATACACTGTACCAGGATCTGTGAAACGTGATAAAGGCTTTTTAATATCATACACTGTACCAGGATCTGTGAAACGTGATAAAGGCTTTTAATATCATACACTGTACCAGGATCTGTGATACGTGATAAAGGCTTTTTAATATCATACACTGTACCAGGATCTGTGAAACGTGATAAAGGCTTATTAATATCATACACTGTACCAGGATCTGTGATACGTGATAAAGGCGTTTTAATATCATACACTGTACCAGGATCTGTGATACGTGATAAAGGCGTTTTAATATCATACACTGTACCAGGATCTGTGAAACGTGATAAAGGCTTATTAATATAATACACTGTACCAGGATCTGTGAAACAAGTTAAAGGCTTTTTAATATCATACACTGTACCAGGATCTGTGATACGTGATAAAGGCTTTTTAATATCATACACTGTACCAGGATCTGTGATACGTGTTAAAGGCTTTTTAATATCATACACTGTACCAGGATCTGTGATACGTGATAAAGGCTTTTTAATATCATACACTGTACCAGGATCTGTGATACGTGATAAAGGCTTTTTAATATCATACACTGTACCAGGATCTGTGATACGTGTTAAAGGCTTTTTAATATCATACACTGTACCAGGATCTGTGATACGTGATAAAGGCGTTTTAATATCATACACTGTACCAGGATCTGTGATACGTGATAAAGGCTTTTTAATATCATACACTGTACCAGGATCTGTGAAACGTGATAAAGGCTTATTAATATCATACACTGTACCAGGATCTGTGATACGTGATAAAGGCGTTTTAATATCATACACTGTACCAGGATCTGTGATACGTGATAAAGGCTTTTTAATATCATACACTGTACCAGGATCTGTGAAACGTGATATCGGCTTATTAATATAATACACTGTACCAGGATCTGTGAAACAAGTTAAAGGCTTTTTAATATCATACACTGTACCAGGATCTGTGATACGTGATAAAGGCTTTTTAATATCATACACTGTACCAGGATCTGTGACACGTGTTAAAGGCTTTTAATATCATACACTGTACCAGGATCTGTGATACGTGATAAAGGCGTTTTAATATCATACACTGTACCAGGATCTGTGATACGTGATAAAGGCGTTTTAATATCATACACTGTACCAGGATCTGTGATACGTGATAAAGGCTTTTTAATATCATACACTGTACCAGGATCTGTGATACGTGATAAAGGCTTTTTAATATCATACACTGTACCAGGATCTGTGATACGTGTTAAAGGCTTTTTAATATCATACACTGTACCAGGATCTGTGATACGTGATAAAGGCGTTTTAATATCATACACTGTACCAGGATCTGTGAAACGTGATAAAGGCTTATTAATATAATACACTGTACCAGGATCTGTGAAACAAGTTAAAGGCTTTTTAATATCATACACTGTACCAGGATCTGTGATACGTGATAAAGGCTTTTTAATATCATACACTGTACCAGGATCTGTGATACGTGTTAAAGGCATTTTAATATCATACACTGTACCAGGATCTGTGATACGTGATAAAGGCGTTTTAATATCATACACTGTACCAGGATCTGTGAAACGTGATAAAGGCGTTTTAATATCATACACTGTACCAGGATCTGTGAAACAAGTTAAAGGCTTTTTAATATCATACACTGTACCAGGATCTGTGATACGTGATAAAGGCTTTTTAATATCATACACTGTACCAGGATCTGTGATACGTGATAAAGGCGTTTTAATATCATACACTGTACCAGGATCTGTGATACGTGATAAAGGCGTTTTAATATCATACACTGTACCAGGATCTGTGAAACGTGATAAAGGCTTTTAATATAATACACTGTACCAGGATCTGTGAAACAAGTTAAAGGCTTTTTAATATCATACACTGTACCAGGATCTGTGATACGTGATAAAGGCTTTTTAATATCATACACTGTACCAGGATCTGTGATACGTGTTAAAGGCTTTTAATATCATACACTGTACCAGGATCTGTGATACAAGTGATAAAGCTTTTAATATCATACACTGTACCAGGATCTGTGAAACGTGATAAAGGCGTTTTAATATCATACACTGTACCAGGATCTGTGAAACAAGTTAAAGGCTTTTTAATATCATACACTGTACCAGGATCTGTGATACGTGATAAAGGCTTTTTAATATCATACACTGTACCAGGATCTGTGATACGTGTTAAAGGCGTTTTAATATCATACACTGTACCAGGATCTGTGATACGTGATAAAGGCGTTTTAATATCATACACTGTACCAGGATCTGTGATACGTGATAAAGGCTTTTTAATATCATACACTGTACCAGGATCTGTGATACGTGATAAAGGCTTTTTAATATCATACACTGTACCAGGATCTGTGATACGTGTTAAAGGCTTTTTAATATCATACACTGTACCAGGATCTGTGATACGTGATAAAGGCTTTTTAATATCATACACTGTACCAGGATCTGTGATACGTGATAAAGGCTTTTTAATATCATACACTGTACCAGGATCTGTGAAACGTGATAAAGGCTTATTAATATCATACACTGTACCAGGATCTGTGATACGTGATAAAGGCGTATTAATATCATGCACTGTACCAGGATCTGTGAAACGTGATAAAGGCTTTTTAATATCATACACTGTACCAGGATCTGTGATACGTGTTAAAGGCTTTTTAATATCATACACTGTACCAGGATCTGTGAAACAAGTTAAAGGCTTTTTAATATCATACACTGTACCAGGATCTGTGAAACGTGATAAAGGCTTTTTAATATCATACACTGTACCAGGATCTGTGATACGTGATAAAGGCTTTTAATATCATACACTGTACCAGGATCTGTGATACGTGTTAAAGGCTTTTTAATATCATACACTGTACCAGGATCTGTGATACGTGATAAAGGGTTTTAATATCATACACTGTACCAGGATCTGTGATACGTGATAAAGGCTTTTTAATATCATACACTGTACCAGGATCTGTGATACGTGTTAAAGGCTTTTTAATATCATACACTGTACCAGGATCTGTGATACGTGATAAAGGCGTTTTAATATCATACACTGTACCAGGATCTGTGAAACGTGATAAAGGCTTATTAATATCATACACTGTACCAGGATCTGTGAAACAAGTTAAAGGCTTTTTAATATCATACACTGTACCAGGATCTGTGATACGTGATAAAGGCTTTTTAATATCATACACTGTACCAGGATCTGTGATACGTGTTAAAGGCGTTTTAATATCATACACTGTACCAGGATCTGTGATACGTGTTAAAGGCGTTTTAATATCATACACTGTACCAGGATCTGTGATACGTGATAAAGGCTTTTTAATATCATACACTGTACCAGGATCTGTGATACGTGATAAAGGCTTTTTAATATCATACACTGTACCAGGATCTGTGATACGTGATAAAGGCTTTTTAATATCATACACTGTACCAGGATCTGTGATACGTGTTAAAGGCTTTTTAATATCATACACTGTACCAGGATCTGTGATACGTGATAAAGGCGTTTTAATATCATACACTGTACCAGGATCTGTGATACGTGATAAAGGCTTTTTAATATCATACACTGTACCAGGATCTGTGAAACGTGATAAAGGCTTATTAATATCATACACTGTACCAGGATCTGTGATACGTGATAAAGGCGTTTTAATATCATACACTGTACCAGGATCTGTGATACGTGATAAAGGCGTTTTAATATCATACACTGTACCAGGATCTGTGAAACGTGATAAAGGCTTATTAATATAATACACTGTACCAGGATCTGTGAAACAAGTTAAAGGCTTTTTAATATCATACACTGTACCAGGATCTGTGATACGTGATAAAGGCTTTTTAATATCATACACTGTACCAGGATCTGTGATACGTGTTAAAGGCGTTTTAATATCATACACTGTACCAGGATCTGTGATACGTGATAAAGGCGTTTTAATATCATACACTGTACCAGGATCTGTGAAACGTGATAAAGGCGTTTTAATATCATACACTGTACCAGGATCTGTGATACGTGTTAAAGGCTTTTTAATATCATACACTGTACCAGGATCTGTGATACGTGATAAAGGCGTTTTAATATCATACACTGTACCAGGATCTGTGATACGTGATAAAGGCTTTTTAATATCATACACTGTACCAGGATCTGTGATACGTGATAAAGGCTTTTTAATATCATACACTGTACCAGGATCTGTGATACGTGATAAAGGCGTTTTAATATCATACACTGTACCAGGATCTGTGATACGTGATAAAGGCTTTTTAATATCATACACTGTACCAGGATCTGTGATACGTGATAAAGGCTTTTTAATATCATACACTGTACCAGGATCTGTGATACGTAGCAGGTGGCCTAGTGGTTAGTGTTGGGCCAGTAACTGAAAGGCTGCTGGGTTGAATCCCTGAGCTGACTAGGTAAAAATCTGTCCTTCTGCCCCTGAACAAGGCAATTAACCCACTGTTCCCCGGCAGGCTGTCATTGTAAATAAGAATTTGTTCTTAATTGACTTGTGTAGTTAAATAAAAAGGAATATGTGTTAAAGGTTAATTATTATTATCACGCTCAAAGTCAGTGGGAGATTTAACTTAAAATTAGATTTCTTTTACAGTAACTGCTGAGCAGATAAGATTTCACTAATATCGAACCCTGAGGAGCTGTTAAAAGTGAGACCCTCTATTTGCTTGTCTGTTCTCTGATTTGCAATGCCAGCATGTATTTGAGAGAGAAAAGGATAGAGAGAGAGATGGGGAAGTGAGGGGAGAGGGATGTGTTTGTGAGCTGTGTCCAAGTGAGTTACAGATTGTTGGGAATCTCTCATGCTTGTCAGTGTCATTATAAAGCCATTATTCAGACCGACTGTGTTCGCATAATTAGTTTCTAGCCCGTCCTCCTTTCTCCAGCTCTGGACACAAACACGGCTCTGGGGCTGGCTAACCCACATACTGCACTACACTATTAGAAATAGCCCAAATTCCCCCATCTCCAAAATGACTTACATTCTTCCTGTGCTGAACAGCTGCACATAACAGATTTTACTGAGAGAAGAAAGAGAGAGAAATTGCTGGGAAAGAGGGACAGAGAGATAGACAGAGATACAGCGAGAGGTACAGAGAGAGAGAGAGAGAGAGAGAAAGAGAAAGTGAGAGCGACATCGCCTCGTGGTGATTTGTATTTGTATTTGATCTGTATTTATTATGGATCCCCATAGGCTGCTGCCAAAGCAGCAGCTACTCTTGCTGGGGTCCAGCAAGAATTAAGGCAATTTATACCATTTTAAAACATTACAATACATTCACAGATTTCACAACACACCGTGTGCCCTCAGGCCCCTACTCCACCACTACCACATATCTACAGGACTAAATTCATGTGTATGTGTGTGTGTGTGTGTGTGTGTGTGTGTGTGTGTGTGTGTGTGTGTGTGTGTGTGTGTGTGTGTGTGTGTGTGTGTGTGTGTGTGTGTGTGTGTGTGTGTGTGTGTGTGTGTGTGTGTGTGTGTGTGTGTGTACGAATGTCTGTCTCTGTGCGTGTATGCACGTGATGTTACTGTAAGGAAAATGTGCTGGCTGTATGATGAAAGTTGTCAGTAAGAGGAACCATTAGGGCCAGCTGCATTGAGGACCTCCGCCATTAGGGCCAGCATTAAGAGGACATCCTCCATTAGGGCCAGCAGCATTAAGAGGACCTCCTCCATTAGGGCCAGCAGCATTAAGAGGACCTCCTCCATTAGGGCCAGCAGCATTGAGGTCATTCTCCATTAGGGCCAGTAGCATTAAGATGACCTCCATTAGGGCCAACAGCTTTAAGAGCCCTCCATTAGGGCCAGCAGCTTTAAGAGCCCTCCATTAGGGCCAGCAGCTTTGAGGTCCTCCTCCATTAGGCCTAGCAGAATTAAGAGAACCTCTTGCATTAGGGTCAGCAGCATTAAGATGACCTCCTCCATTAGGGCCAGCAGCATTAAGATGACCTCCTGCATTATGGCCAGCATAATTAAGATTACCTCCTCCATTAGGGACAGCAGCATTAAGATGACCTCCTCCATTAGGGCCAGTAGCATTAAGATGACCTCCATTAGGGCCAACAGCTTTAAGAGCCCTCCATTAGGGCCAGCAGCTTTAAGAGCCCTCCATTAGGGCCAGCAGCTTTGAGGTCCTCCTCCATTAGGCTTAGCAGAATTAAGAGAAGCTCTTGCATTAGGGTCAGCAGCATTAAGATGACCTCCTCCATTAGGGCCAGCAGCATTAAGATGACCTCCTGCATTATGGCCAGCATAATTAAGATTACCTCCTCCATTAGGGACAGCAGCATTAAGATGACCTCCTCCATTAGGGCCAGCAGCATTAAGAGGACCTCCTCCATTAGGGCCAGCAGCATTAAGAGGACCTCCTGCATTATGGCCAGCATAATTAAGATTACCTCCTCCATTAGGGACAGCAGCATTAAGATGACCTCCTCCATTAGGGACAGCATAATTAAGATTACCTCCTCCATTAGGGACAGCAGCATTAAGATGACCTCCTCCATTAGGGCCAGCAGCATTAAGAGGACCTCCTGCATTATGGCCAGCATAATTAAGATTACCTCCTACATTAGGGACAGCAGCATTAAGATGACCCCCTCCATTAGGGCCAGCAGCATTAAGAGGACCTCCTGCATTATGGCCACTATAATTAAGATTACCTCCTCCATTAGGGACAGCAGCATTAAGATGACCTCCTCCATTAGGGCCAGCAGCATTAAGAGGACCTCCTCCATTAGGGCCAGCAGCATTGAGGTCATCCTCCATTAGTGCCAGCAGCTTTAAGATGACCTCCTCCATTAGGGCCAGTAGCATTAAGAGGGTCCTCCTCCATTAGGGCCAGCAGCATTGAGGTCCTCCTCCATTAGGCCTAGCAAAATAAAGAGAACCTCTTGCATTAGGGTCAGCAGCATTAAGATGACCTCCTCCATTAGGGCCAGCAGCATTAAGATGACCTCCTGCATTATGGCCAGCATAATTAAGATTACCTCCTCCATTAGGGACAGCAGCATTAAGATGACCTCCTCCATTAGGGCCAGCAGCATTAAGAGGACCTCCTGCATTATGGCCAGCATAATTAAGATTACCTCCTCCATTAGGGACAGCAGCATTAAGATGACCTCCTCCATTAGGGCCAGCAGCATTAAGAGGACCTCCTCCATTAGGGCCAGCAGCATTGAGGTCATTCTCCATTAGGGCCAGTAGCATTAAGATGACCTCCATTAGGGCCAACAGCTTTAAGAGCCCTCCATTAGGGCCAGCAGCTTTAAGAGCCCTCCATTAGGGCCAGCAGCTTTGAGGTCCTCCTCCATTAGGCCTAGCAGAATTAAGAGAACCTCTTGCATTAGGGTCAGCAGCATTAAGATGACCTCCTCCATTAGGGCCAGCAGCATTAAGATGACCTCCTGCATTATGGCCAGCATAATTAAGATTACCTCCTCCATTAGGGACAGCAGCATTAAGATGACCTCCTCCATTAGGGCCAGTAGCATTAAGATGACCTCCATTAGGGCCAACAGCTTTAAGAGCCCTCCATTAGGGCCAGCAGCTTTAAGAGCCCTCCATTAGGGCCAGCAGCTTTGAGGTCCTCCTCCATTAGGCTTAGCAGAATTAAGAGAAGCTCTTGCATTAGGGTCAGCAGCATTAAGATGACCTCCTCCATTAGGGCCAGCAGCATTAAGATGACCTCCTGCATTATGGCCAGCATAATTAAGATTACCTCCTCCATTAGGGACAGCAGCATTAAGATGACCTCCTCCATTAGGGCCAGCAGCATTAAGAGGACCTCCTCCATTAGGGCCAGCAGCATTAAGAGGACCTCCTGCATTATGGCCAGCATAATTAAGATTACCTCCTCCATTAGGGACAGCAGCATTAAGATGACCTCCTCCATTAGGGACAGCATAATTAAGATTACCTCCTCCATTAGGGACAGCAGCATTAAGATGACCTCCTCCATTAGGGCCAGCAGCATTAAGAGGACCTCCTGCATTATGGCCAGCATAATTAAGATTACCTCCTACATTAGGGACAGCAGCATTAAGATGACCTCCTCCATTAGGGCCAGCAGCATTAAGAGGACCTCCTGCATTATGGCCAGCATAATTAAGATTACCTCCTCCATTAGGGACAGCAGCATTAAGATGACCTCCTCCATTAGGGCCAGCAGCATTAAGAGGACCTCCTCCATTAGGGCCAGCAGCATTGAGGTCATCCTCCATTAGTGCCAGCAGCTTTAAGATGACCTCTTCCATTAGGGCCAGTAGCATTAAGAGGGTCCTCCTCCATTAGGGCCAGCAGCATTGAGGTCCTCCTCCATTAGGCCTAGCAAAATTAAGAGAACCTCTTGCATTAGGGTCAGCAGCATTAAGATGACCTCCTCCATTAGGGCCAGCAGCATTAAGATGACCTCCTGCATTATGGCCAGCATAATTAAGATTACCTCCTCCATTAGGGACAGCAGCATTAAGATGACCTCCTCCATTAGGGCCAGCAGCATTAAGAGGACCTCCTGCATTATGGCCAGCATAATTAAGATTACCTCCTCCATTAGGGACAGCAGCATTAAGATGACCTCCTCCATTAGGGCCAGCAGCTTTGAGGTCCTCCTCCATTAGGCCTAGCAGAATTAAGAGAAGCTCTTGCATTAGGGTCAGCAGCATTAAGATGACCTCCTCCATTAGGGCCAGCAGCATTAAGATGACCTCCTGCATTATGGCCAGCATAATTAAGATTACCTCCTCCATTAGGGACAGCAGCATTAAGATGACCTCCTCCATTAGGGCCAGCAGCATTAAGAGGACCTCCTCCATTAGGGCCAAGCAGCATTGAGGTCATCCTCCATTAGTGCCAGCAGCTTTAAGATGACCTCCTCCATTAGGGCCAGTAGCATTAAGAGGGTCCTCCTCCATTAGGGCCAGCAGCATTGAGGTCCTCCTCCATTTTGGCCAGCAGAATTAAGAGGACCTCCTCAATTAGGGCCAGCAGCATTAAGATGACCTCCTCCATTAGGGCCAGCAGCATTAAGATGACCTCCATTAGGGCCAGCATCATTGAGTTCATCCTCCATTAGGACCAGCAGCATTAAGAAGACCTCCATTAGGGCCAGCAGAATTAAGAGGTCCTCCTCCATTAGGGCCAGCAGCGTTAAGAGCCATCCATTAGGGCCACTAGCATTAAGCTGACCTCCATTAGGGCCAGCAGCATTAAGAGCCCTCCATTAGGGCCACTAGCATTAAGATGACCTCCATTAGGGCCAGCAGCTTTACGAGCCCTCCATTAGGCCAAGCAGAATTAAGAGGACCTCCTCCTTTAGGGCCAGCAGCATTGAGGTCCTCCTCCATTAGGGCCAGCAGCATTAAGATGACCTCCATTAGGGACAGCAGCATTGAGAGGACCTCCTGCATTAGGGCCAGCAGCATTGAGAGGACCTCCTGCATTAGGGCCAGCAGCATTGAGAGGACCTCCTGCATTAGGGCCAACAGCATTAAGAGGACCTCCTCCATTAGGGCCAGCAGCGTTAAGAGGACCTCCATAAGGGCCAGCAGCATTAAGAGCCCTGCATTAGGGCTAGCAGCATTAAGATGACCTCCATTAGGGCCAGTAGCATTAAGAGCCCTCCATTAGGGCCAGCAGCATTAAGAGGACCTCCTCCATTAGGGCCAGCAGCATTAAGAGGGCCTCCTCCATTAGGGCCAGCAGCATTAAGAGCCCTCCATTAGGGCTAGCAGCATTAAGATGACCTCCATTAGGGCCAGTAGCGTTAAGAGCCCTCCATTAGGGCCAGCAGCATTGAGGTCATCCTCCATTAGGGCCAGCAGAATTAAGAGGACTTCCTCCATTAGGGCCAGCAGTGTTAAGAGACCTCCATTAGGGCCAGCAGAATTAAGATGACCTCCTCCATTAGGGCTAGCAGAATTAAGATGACCTCCTCCATTAGGGCTAGCAGTATTAAGAGGACCTCCTCCATTAGGGCCAGCAGCATTAAGATGACCTCCTCCATTAGGGCTAGCAGTATTAAGAGGACCTCCTCCATTAGGGCCAGCAGCATTTGAACCAACATGCCTAAGCGGGCTGATCAGGGTACCATGCGATGGATTTGTGAAGATGGCCTGCTCTTTGTAACGTGGATGGATACCAGAGAGGTGGTCATGTGCACAACAATCCACAAATCCTATAGTGGTGATTACGTCGTCAGGCGTGTGAAGAACGCTAATGGGGCATGGACCACAAAAAATGTCCCCATTCCAGCTGCTGTAAAGGACTACAACAAGAGCATGGGAGGTGTGGACCTGTCAGATGCACTGATAGGATACTACAATGTACTCCACAAGACCATGAAATGGTACAATACATTGTTTTATCATTTCATTGACATTGCTGTGGTGAATGCCTTCATCCTCCAAAAGTAAATGGCTAAGAGCTGTGGACAGCCCCCCATCTCACAGCTAGCCTTCAGAGAGCTGCTTATCCGGGAGTTTGCTAGCTACAGCAAGTCCACTGCATCGCCTTCTGTCCCCTCTAACTCTGTCCCTTCTGCTTCTTCAACCAGTTGTGTTCACCTGCCCAAATTCATATCTGCAGGCATGAATGTGCCTCAGGGCAAAAGGGCAAAGTAGGGAGGCGTCATTGTGCACTTTGTCACAGGATATGCCCCATCACCTGCACCCCTTGTTCAGTTACCCTCTGCTTTACAGCAGAAAGAGACTGCTATGGGCCATGGCATCAGCAACACAATATTGTGTACAATATTGTAAATTGAAGGTGTGTAAATAGTTACCTTTGTTATTTTTTAAATGTTTTTTTTGGGGGGGGGGCTGTGTGAGAATATATTTTTTTTATTTTGTATATAGTTATTTGCTTCAATATGTATCACTGTACTAATTCGGCTACTTGGTTACAAATGTGGCAACTTTTGTGGGACACCTGGGGACTTCATGCTCAATGTCATGTAGCTCGCTCATTCCTGAAGTTATCAGTCTGAAACTTTGCATAACTACTGTTTCCCTCTTACATTCTTCATCGAAATTATCAACAGCATCCTATCTGAATGTTTGGCTTTTCTTGTTCATTTGAAAGATGATGAAACAACAATAAAAAACAGAAAACGTACGTTTTTTGATTGTATTATCTTCTACCAGATCTATTGTGTTACATTCTCCTACATTCAATTCACATTTCCACAAAATTCAGAGTGTTTCCTTTCAAATGATAACAAGAATATGCATATCCTTTCTTCTGGGCCTGAGGTAAAGGCAGTTAGATTAGGGTATGTCTTCAGGCGGAAATTGAGAAGAAGGGAGGGTTAGCCCGAAGAAGTTTTAAGAGGTCCTATGAAGGTCTGCAGCATTAAGAGGTCCTATGAAGGTCTGCAGCATTAAGAGGCACTATGAAGGTCAGCAGCATTAAGAGGCACTATGAAGGTCAGCAGCATTAAGAGGTCCTATGGAGGTCAGCAGCATTAAGAGGCACTATGAAGGTCAGCAGCATTAAGAGGTCATATGAAGGTCTGCAGCATTAAGAGGTCCTATGGAGGTCAGCAGCATTAAGAGGCACTATGGAGACCAGCAGCGTTAAGAGGTCCTATGGAGATCAGCAGCATTAAGAGGTCCTGTGAATGTCAGCAGCATTAAGAGGCACTATGGAGACCAGCAGCGTTAAGAGGTCCTATGGAGATCAGCAGCATTAAGAGGTCCTGTGAAGGTCAGCAGCATTAAGAGGTCCTATGGAGGTCAGCAGCATTAAGAGGTCAGCAGCATTAAGAGGTCCTATGGAGATCAGCAGCATTAAGACGTCAGCAGCATTAAGAGCTCCTATGGAGGTCAGCAGCATTAAGAGGTCCTATGGAGGTCAGCAGCATTAAGAGCTCCTATGGAGGTCAGCAGCATTAAGAGGTCCTATGGAGGTCAGCAGCATTAAGAGGTCCTATGGAGGTCAGCAGCATTAAGAGGTCCTATGGAGATCAGCAGCATTAAGAGGTCAGCAGCATTAAGAGGTCCTATGAAGGTCAGCAGCATTAAGAGGTCCTATGAAGGTCAGCAGCATTAAGAGGTCCTATGAAGGTCAGCAGCATTAAGAGGTCCTATGAAGGTCAGCAGCATTAAGAGGTCAGCAGCATTAAGAGGTCCTATGAAGGTCAGCAGCATTAAGAGGTCATATGAAGGTCAGCAGCATTAAGAGGTCCTATGAAGGTCAGCAGCATTAAGAGGTCCTATGAAGGTCAGCAGCATTAAGAGGTCCTATGAAGGTCAGCAGCATTAAGAGGTCATATGAAGGTCAGCAGCATTAAGAGGTCATATGAAGGTAAGCAGCATTAAGAGGTCCTATGAAGGTCAGCAGCATTAAGAGGTCATATGAAGGTCAGCAGCATTAAGAGGTCCTATGAAGGTCAGCAGCATTAAGAGGTCATATGAAGGTCAGAAGCATTAAGAGGTCATATGAAGGCCAACAGCATTAAGAGGACCTCCTCCATTAGGGCCAGCAGCAT
This sequence comes from Oncorhynchus masou masou, assembly GCF_036934945.1. NCBI lineage: Eukaryota > Metazoa > Chordata > Actinopteri > Salmoniformes > Salmonidae > Oncorhynchus > Oncorhynchus masou. Next base: position 18,845,435 of record NC_088235.1, on the reverse strand, counting down.
TGAGGACCTCCTCTATTAGGGCCAGCAGCATTGAGGACCTCCTCCATTAGGGCCAGCAGAATTAAGAGGACCTCCTCCATTAGGGCTAACAGCTTTAATAAGAGAACTTCCTCCAAGAGGGCCTCCTTTTCTGACTAGTTTAGTAGGAAATGAGGCTGAACGGAGACAAAAGAAAGACAGTGGGGGAGAGAGAGAGAGTGGATGTGTATTTTAGGGGGGACGAGGGAGAAAGAAATGGAGTAAAGCAGGGAAAGGTTGAAAATATGACTGATTACACTATATACACACAAAAATACCCCTTCAAATGAGTGGATTTGGCTATTTCAGCCACCACTGTTGTTGACAGGTGTATAAAATCGAGCATACAGCGATGCACTGTCATTGGATGCCAACTTTCCTTTCCAGACAGTTCATCAAATTTCTGCCCCAGTCAACTGTAACTGCTGTTTTTGTGAAGTGGAAACGTCTAGGAGCAACAACATCTCAGCGGCAAAGTGGTAGGCCACACAAGCTCACAGAACGGGACTGGCGAGTGCTCCTAGTGCGTAAAAATAGTCTGTCCTCAGTTGCAACACTTACTGCCGTGTTCCAAACTGCCTCTGGAAGCAACGTCAGCACAATAACTGTTTGTCGGGAGCTTCAAGAAATGATTTTCCATGGCCGAGCAGCCGCACACAAGCCTCAGATTCCCATACACAATGCTAAGTGTTGGCTGGAGTGGTGTAAAGCTCGACAACATTGAACTCTAGAGCAGTGGAAACGCGTTCTCTGGAGTGATAAATCATGCTTTACCATCTGGCAGTCCGACAAACTAGTTTGGCGGATGCCAGGAGAATGCTACCTGCCCGAATGCATAGTGCCAACTGTAAAGTTTGGTGGAGGAGGAATAATAGTTTGGGGACTGTTTTTCATGGTTCTGGCCAGGCTCCTTAGTTCCAGTGAAGGATGATGTTAATGCTACAGCATACAATTACATTCTTGACGATTCTGTGAACAAAGCGAAGTCCATACCGAAATGGGTTGTTGAGATGGGTGTGGAAGACTGACCTGCACAGAGCCCTGACCTCAATATTCCAACATCTATTGGAAAACCTTCCCAAAAGAGTGGAGGCTGTTATAACAGCAAAGAGGGATCAACTCCATATTAATGCCCATGATTTTGGAATGAGCTTTAAACGAGAAGGTGTCCACATACTTTGGGTAACGTAGTGTATTTTCCCTCTCCTAGTTGTAAGTGGTTTTATTAAACCTCTGACTGCTTTGGGCCCATTCAAGGATAGATCAGCGAGACAACCCTAACTGTACACACACAACACATACATGCGCAATACACACTTTGAACAAATGCACACCAATGACAGAGGATGTTTTAGACCGTGGAATGTTGGGAAGAATCTATTAGGAGCAAAATGAGTCCTGCCTGTCTACTACATGAGGTTCTGTCTCTTCTGCACATGGAAAATACATTGCCACTAGCTGTGAAAGGCATATCAACATGCTAAGAGCCAATGCTAAGTGTCAGGTTGAAGTAGTCTAAACAGAGTTGAGTGACTGCAGCTGCAGGGTCCAGCCCCGTTCAGAAAGTCAGCCAACTAGCCACAGAGCTACAGAGCCCAGGGCAGATGCTCAATGTGCTTTTGATATCAGCACCAGCAGCACTAACAATCACTTCTCACACACAGCACAACCCAGCGCCACAGGACCAGATGATACCAAGATCACCCTCACACACAACTACGAGCAGAACACACACACACACACACACACACACTTTTTACTCCCATATCTGGCTGAATGATATCAAACCAAAAAGACTGCAAGCAACCATCCCCCAATGCCCTAGGAGTAGACTACAAGATGGGGGTGAAATGAAGCTCTTGTTAGTTGGAACATGCTTTGAGGTGGCGGGTGGTGGTTGTAAGTAGAGACCCCCCCCCCCCCAAGGCTTTGGTCTTTCCCTTCCCCTTGGCTGCAGGATTCTCCTAGCCTGTGTTACCCCCTGCTCCATCACTACCAACACAACACAACACCACACTCACTAAGTAAATAGAGGGAGAGAGACTCTCAAACAGGGTTGGGTGCAATTTTAATTTAAAACAATTGTCAATTCAGGAGATGAGTTAAATTTCAAGTCATGAATTGAAATATCATCATAATAAAAACTGTTAAAATTCAGTAAACGCTCAGCTCTAAGTCCTTATGGTAACTAATACACCGTTTCCCTTGAGTTGGTAAATCAGGTGAATTTGTGAACTTAGTATACACTGATTGTACAAAACATTAAGAACACCTGCTCTTTCCTGACAGACTTACATGGTGAATTCAGGTGACAGCTACGATCCCTTATTGATGTCACCTTTAATCAGTGTAGATGAAGGGGAGAAGACAGGTTAAAGAACGCTTTTTAAGCCTTGAGACAATTGAGACATGCATTCTGTATGTGTGCCTTTCAGAGGGTGAGTGGGCAAGACAGAAAATGAAGTGCCTTTGAACAGGGTATGGTAGTAGGTGCCAGGCGCACTGGTTTGAGTGTGACAAACTCAACTTGTTTTTCACGCCATGCTGCTGAAGAGCTCTTTGCCCATCTCAGCTGGTAACTCTTAGGACCCAGCCTCTTCACCCGTCTCAGCTGGTAACTATTAGGACCCAGTCTCTTCGCCCATCTCAGCTGGTAACTCTTAGGACCCAGTCACTTCACCCATCTCAGCTGGTAACTCTTAGGACCCAGTCTCTTCGCCCATCTCAGCTGGTAACTATTAGGACCCAGTCTCTTCACCCATCTCAGCTGGTAACTCTTAGGACCCAGTCACTTCACCCATCTCAGCTGGTAACTCTTAGGACCCAGTCTCTTCACCCATCTCAGCTGGTAACTCTTAGGACCCAGTCTCTTCACCCGTCTCAGCTGGTAACTCTTAGGACCCAGTCTCTTCACCCGTCTCAGCTGGTAACTCTTAGGACCCAGTCACTTCACCCATCTCAGCTGGTAACTCTTAGGACCCAGTCTCTTCACCCGTCTCAGCTGGTAACTCTTAGGACCCAGTCACTTCACCCATCTCAGCTGGTAACTATTAGGACCCAGTCTCTTCACCCATCTCAGCTGGTAACTCTTAGGACCCAGTCCCTTCACCCATCTCAGCTGGTAACTCTTAGGACCCAGTCCCTTCACCCATCTCAGCTGGTAACTCTTAGGACCCAGTCCCTTCACCCGTCTCAGCTGGTAACTCTTAGAACCCAGTCTCTTCACCCATCTCAGCTGGTAACTCTTAGGACCCAGTCTCTTCGCCCATCTCAGCTGGTAACTCTTAGGGCCCAGTCTCTTCTCCCATCTCAGCTGGTAACTCTTAGGACCCAGTCTCTTCGCCCATCTCAGCTGGTAACTCTTAGGGCCCAGTCTCTTCACCCATCTCAGCTGGTAACTCTTAGGACCCAGTCCCTTCACCCATCTCAGCTGGTAACTCTTAGGACCCAGTCCCTTCACCCGTCTCAGCTGGTAACTCTTAGGACCCAGTCTCTTCACCCATCTCTGCTGGTAACTCTTAGGGCCCAGTCTCTTCACCCATCTCAGCTGGTAACTCTTAGGACCCAGTCCCTTCACCCGTCTCAGCTGGTAACTCTTAGGGCCCAGTCCCTTCACCCATCTCAGCTGGTAACTCTTAGGACCCAGTCCCTTCACCCATCTCAGCTGGTAACTCTTAGGACCCAGTCTCTTCACCCATCTCAGCTGGTAACTCTTAGGACCCAGTCCCTTCACCTGTCTCAGCTGGTAACACTTAGGACCCAGTCCCTTCACCCATCTCAGCTGGTAACTCTTAGGACCCAGTCCCTTCACCCATCTCAGCTGGTAACTCTTAGGACCCAGTCCCTTCACCCGTCTCAGCTGGTAACTCTTAGGGCCCAGTTCCTTCACCCATCTCAGCTGGTAACTCTTAGGACCCAGTCACTTCACCCATCTCAGCTGGTAACTCTTAGGACCCAGTCTCTTCACCCGTCTCAGCTGGTAACTCTTAGGGCCCAGTCCCTTCATCCATCTCAGCTGGTAACTCTTAGGGCCCAGTCTCTTCTCCCATCTCAGCTGGTAACTCTTAGGGCCCAGTCCCTTCACCCATCTCAGCTGGTAACTCTTAGGACCCAGTCTCTTCACCCATCTCAGCTGGTAACTCTTAGGACCCAGTCCCTTCACCCGTCTCAGGTGGTAACTCTTAGGACCCAGTCTCTTCACCCGTCTCAGCTGGTAACTCTTAGGACCCAGTCTCTTCACCCGTCTCAGCTGGTAACTCTTAGGGCCCAGTCCCTTCACCCGTCTCAGCTGGTAACTCTTAGGACCCAGTCTCTTCACCCGTCTCAGCTGGTAACTCTTATGGCCCAGTCCCTTCACCCGTCTCAGCTGGTAACTCTTAGGGCCCAGTCCCTTCACCCGTCTCAGCTGGTAACTCTTAGGACCCAGTCCCTTCACCCGTCTCAGCTGGTAACTCTTAGGACCCAGTCCCTTCACCCGTCTCAGCTGGTAACTCTTAGGGCCCAGTCTCTTCACCAGTCTCAGGTGCTCTTTATTCATGAAGAGCCCATTGGTCTCCCTCCACTCTGCTATGGTCTTTGCACAGCCTGCATTCAGACCTGCCACGTGTCTGACGACACAGAGACAGACAGACAGATAGACAGGAGTCACTACAGTAAAACCATATTATAACAGTAACACCACAGTTGGTATTCAAACATCTCTCCATAAAGGACATGGACGAAGGGAGGCATAGTATTAGTAGTGGGGAACATCAAGTGATTTCTCTAAACATACTTGTGATTTGTGTGTGTGTATGTGTGTTTAAAGAGAGAGAAGGACATCACTGCGTGAATGTAGAATGTAGTAATGGCACCTTGAACACTATGTTGTATTGTTGGTTAAGGCCTCAGTAAACAACCATGTCCCCAACCTCTCCCCGAGAATTTAGAGGCAGACTAGGGGTTTGAAGGGGTGTATGTGTGTGTGTGTGTCTGCCTGTCAGCCCTGCACTGATCCCCTCTAAGGCCTGCCGGTCCCTGTCGAGACAGTGTGGGAGACAGTGGGGTGTCAGACTAAACAGCGCGCTGGCGGCCGGTGTGTGCATGTGTGTGAAGGCCATGTTGTGACTGCTGAGGGAAAGTATTTGACCCTACCTCATCACCGTCTCTGAGCAGATGTTGATGTCCACTCCCACGAAGCTCACACACTCCGCCTGCACCACCATGTCCAGGGCTGCCTTCAGAGCGCTCTGAGACACATCTTGCTGGAAAAAGTGATGGCAGCCATTCCAACATGTCTCTCAAAAGATAAAACTATACTAGCCCACACATCCCCCAGCCAAAACTAACCCTCAACCCAGGCTAACCTAAACCTCTACCCAGCCTAAACTAACCCTCTACCCAGCCCAAAATACCATACCTGGCCTGAAATACCCTATACCCAGTCTAAATGAACACACAACCCAGCCCCAAATACCCACTACCCAGCCCCAAATGCCCTCTACCCAGCCTAAACTAACCCTCTACCCAGCCAAAACGAACCCCCTACCCATTCTAAACTAACCCTCTACCCAGCCTAAACTAACCCTCTACCCAGCCTAAACTAACCTTCTACCCAGCCCCAAATACCCTATACACAGCTTAAACTAACCCTCTATCTAGCCCAAAATACTCCATCCAGCCTAAACGAACTCTCTACCCAGAATAATCTATCTCTCTACTCAGACTGAACTAACTCTCTGCCCAGCCTAAATGAATCCTCTACCCAGCCTAAATTAACCCTCTACCCAGCCTAAATGAACCCTCTACCCAATCTAACCCTCTACCCAGCCTAAATAGCCTTCCATACCCAAATCAAAGAAGGCCTTAAACACTAGCCTTGTGACCCTCTGGGGAAAAAACAGCCAAAAATCCCCTTTCCTCACCACAGCGAACTATCACAAACCCTCCCAGCCAGCCACACACACCACATTAAACTGCTCATTACGTTCCTCCCACCCTCTAACAACTTGGTTAAGAGGTTAACATGACTATCGGACATCGATGACATCACAGTGCACTACTCAACATAATTAAATCTTTCTCAGCGAGAATATGGCAGTTCATATTGGATGTCCATGTTATCCCCTCCATCCACCAATGGGTCGCAACACAGCCAAGATAATACGAACCTGAGACATGAGGCTGTTATGTAAGTGGCCTGCTCTGTACTGTGCTCAACTCTAATTAGGCTAAGATCCTGAAGGATTTAGGCACACAATAATCAACATCAGTTTATTGCAAAATATCTTCCTGCAAAATCTGATGACTTGGGGCCATGAAATGAAGGAGTTGAGCTTCTGTCCCCAACCAAGGAGGGCTAACAGCAGTACCTAGATCTTCTGCACAGACGTGGGCCCTGACAGTAAATCTCAGTAAGACCAAAATAATGGTGTTCTAAAAAAGGTCCAGTTGCCAGGACCAGAAATACAAATTCCATCTAGACACTGTTGCCCTAGAGCACACAAAAAACTATACATACCTCGGCCTAAACATCAGCGCCACTGGTAACTTCCACAAAGCTGTGAACGATCTGAGGCAAGAAGGGCCTTCTATGCCATCAAAAGGAATGTAAAATTTGACATAGCAATTAGGATCTGGCTAAAAATACTTGAATCAGTTATAGAACCGATTGCCCTTCTGGGATCAGCTCACCAACCAAGATTTCACAAAATGGGACAAACACCAAATTGAGACTGTATGCAGAATTCTGCAAAAACGTGTGTACAACGTAAAACTCTAAATAATGCATGCAGAGCAGAATTAGGCCGATACCCGCTAATTATAAAAATCTAGAAAAGAGCCGTTAAATTCTACAATCACCTAAAAGGAAGCGATTCCCAAACCTTTCATGACAAAGCCATCAACGACAGAGAGATGAACCTGGAGAAGAGTCCCCTAAGCAAGCTGGTCCTGAGGCTCTGCTCACAAACACAAACTCCACATAGACCCAGGACAGAAACACAATTAGTCCCAACCAAATCTTGAGAAAACCAAAATATAATTACTTGACACATTGGAAAGAATACCTGAGCACTGTGATTTACACAAAATTAAGGAAAGCTTTGACTATGTACAGACTCAGTGAGCATAGCCTTGCTATTGATAGAGGTCGCCATAGGCACACTTCCCACAAATTGAGGTGGAAACTGAGCTGCACTTCCTAACCTCCTGCCAAATATATGACCATATTAGAAAAAACATTCTGTATGTGACCAGTTTCAGGAAACTAGGCATATGTCGCAAGTCACAACTTCACAAGAAAGGTATTTGAGCTTAAACATGTATTTTTTATCAAAATGCTTTTTTGTCAGAAATGCCTTCTGGAAAATGTGAACTTTCATGTGCTTTAATAACAAATGTATATTCCATCTGTAAATATGAATACAACTGTTAAATTACAAGCCTCCTTGGTTTAGTCACGGAAAAAGTAATGAACCTTCCCGCTAGCCATGATTGGCTGAGGTAATGGATGGGCTGGACATGCCGGGAGATGAGTGTGGATTGGTCTGCCATGTAGCATGCTTCTGTTTATAACGTGAGCTTCTCAGTATGTGTTGATCGTCCTTTCTACTGTGTTGTTTTTGAAAGATATAAGTTAGCCATCAAAAACTACAAAAGTTGTGCTACTTTTCTCAACAACATTGATGCCCTGAATTTAGCAGGTGCTATTGACAGATCAGTTAGAAAAAGTGATGGGCTACGTTTTGCACACGCCACAGTTAGTGGGAATGGGAGTGACTTGACACAACGTTGGCCAAACAGTTAAATGGTTCCAGTCTGCCATGAAGCGTTCGTCCATGCATAGGGGTAGGAGTCTATCTACATTTTCAGATATTATTATCTAATTTGATCAGAAAATAATTTTCATTGCAAGTTAAAAGCGTACTGTTAGCTGGATAGCAACTGTTAGCTTGCTGGCTCGCTAGCTAACATTACGTGTATGATCTGTGTAGTAATATTATTCAAATTAGAAACAATTTGCATTGTAGTTATAGCCTAATGTTAGCCTAGCTAACGTTGAACCTAGTTGGTTAGGTCTTTAGCTATCTGCAGATTCATATTACAGCTATGACAATGTTTGTACTGGTAGTAGCAAGGGTTGGGATTATGCCGGTTCATTGTTTAGCTAGATGACTCAACTTTGCCAGATGATTATATGACCCATCAAGCTAGCCAGGTGTATCTGGGGGTGATTACGGCCATCTATTGTATTTCATGAACATGTGTACATGTCTAGACAATAATGGCCCATCCACTTAGCTAGACGTGGCTGTGGGGTAGTTATAGCATTTCCTTTACATAACCCATTTACACAAGTGTGTTAGGTAAGCGTCATCTAATATTTGTATCTGTTTTTGATATTGCTACTAAGCAAGTAACCATTTCACTGTACCATTTACACCTTCTGTATCCTGTGCATGTGACAAATACACTTAGATTTGATTTGGTATAGTGTGTGTTTACCAGAGACGGTAATGTGAAGAACAGCGTGACCTCCACCAAAGTCAGATTAGGATATTCAGTAGGGCAAGGACTAGTTAAAGTGTATTTTTATCTGGAGTTTTTCCTTATTGTAGGCTTCTACTTTTACTACTTTTAGTCTTGATATCTTTGGTTGTTTACTAAACTACTCACTTTGTTGAGCACATGGCCTCACATGTGAATCCTTAAAGAGATGGGTGGGGCTAAGAAATGGGTGGGGCTAAGAGATGGGTGGGTCTAGGCCTACAAAAGAATTTGAAAACAAATTGAATTTTGATAAACTCACATATCTATTGGGTGAAATACCACAGTGTGCCATCATAGCAGCAATATGTGTTACCTGTTGCCCCAAGAAAAGGGCAACCAGTGAAAAACAAACACCATAGTAAATACAGCCCATATTTACATGTATTTATGTTCCCTTTGCACATCTGTATAATGCTGTACATAACCATAATGACATTTGAAAACTCTTGGGAGTGTAATGTTTACTGTTCATTTTTGAATGTTTGTTTCATTTACATTTACATTTAAGTCATTTAGCAGACGCTCTTATCCAGAGCGACTTACAAATTGGTGAATTCACCTTCTGACATCAGTGGAACAGCCACTTTACAATAGTGCATCTAAATCATTTAAGGGGGGGTGAGGAGGATTGCTTTATCCTATCCTAGGTATTCCTTGAAGAGGTGGGGTTTCAGGTGTCTCCGGAAGGTGGTGATTGACTCCGCTGTCCTGGCGTCGTGAGGGAGTTTGTTCCACCATTGGGGGCCAGAGCAGCGAACAGTTTTGACTGGGCTGAGCGGGAACTGTACTTCCTCAGTGGTAGGGAGGCGAGCAGGCCAGAGGTGGATGAACGCAGTGCCCTTGTTTGGGTGTAGGGCCTGATCAGAGCCTGGAGGTACTGCGGTGCCGTTCCCCTCACAGCTCCGTAGGCAAGCACCATGGTCTTGTAGCGGATGCGAGCTTCAACTGGAAGCCAGTGGAGAGAGCGGAGGAGCGGGGTGACGTGAGAGAACTTGGGAAGGTTGAACACCAGACGGGCTGCGGCGTTCTGGATGAGTTGTAGGGTTTAATGGCACAGGCAGGGAGCCCAGCCAACAGCGAGTTGCAGTAATCCAGACGGGAGATGACAAGTGCCTGGATTAGGACCTGCGCCGCTTCCTGTGTGAGGCAGGGTCGTACTCTGCGGATGTTGTAGAGCATGAACCTACAGGAACGGGCCACCGCCTTGATGTTAGTTGAGAACGACAGGGTGTTGTCCAGGATCACGCCAAGGTTCTTAGCGCTCTGGGAGGAGGACACAATGGAGTTGTCAACCGTGATGGCGAGATCATGGAACGGGCAGTCCTTCCCCGGGAGGAAGAGCAGCTCCGTCTTGCCGAGGTTCAGCTTGAGGTGGTGATCCATCATCCACACTGATATGTCTGCCAGACATGCAGAGATGCGATTCGCCACCTGGTCATCAGAAGGGGGAAAGGAGAAGATTAATTGTGTGTCGTCTGCATAGCAATGATAGGAGAGACCATGTGAGGTTATGACAGAGCCAAGTGACTTGGTGTATAGCGAGAATAGGAGAGGGCCTAGAACAGAGCCCTGGGGGACACCAGTGGTGAGAGCGCGTGGCGAGGAGACAGATTCTCGCCACGCCACCTGGTAGGAGCGACCTGTCAGGTAGGACGCAATCCAAGCGTGGGCCGCGCCGGAGATGCCCAACTCGGAGAGGGTGGAGAGGAGGATCTGATGGTTCACAGTGTCGAAGGCAGCCGATAGGTCTAGAAGGATGAGAGCAGAGGAGAGAGAGTTAGCTTTAGCAGTGCGGAGCGCCTCCGTGATACAGAGAAGAGCAGTCTCAGTTGAATGACTAGTCTTGAAACCTGACTGATTTGGATCAAGAAGGTCATTCTGAGAGAGATAGCGGGAGAGCTGGCCAAGGACGGCACGTTCAAGAGTTTTGGAGAGAAAAGAAAGAAGGGATACTGGTCTGTAGTTGTTGACATCGGAGGGATCGAGTGTAGGTTTTTTCAGAAGGGGTGCAACTCTCGCTCTCTTGAAGACGGAAGGGACGTAGCCAGCGGTCAGGGATGAGTTGATGAGCGAGGTGAGGTAAGGGAGAAGGTCTCCGGAAATGGTCTGGAGAAGAGAGGAGGGGATAGGGTCAAGCGGGCAGGTTGTTGGGCGGCCGGCCGTCACAAGAAGCGAGATTTCATCTGGTGAGAGAGGGGAGAAAGAGGTCAGAGCACAGGGTAGGGCAGTGTGATCAGAACCAGCGGTGTCGTTTGACTTAGCAAACGAGGATCGGATGTCGTCGACCTTCTTTTCAAAATGGTTGACGAAGTCATCTGCAGAGAGGGAGGAGGGGGGAGGGGGAGGAGGATTCAGGAGGGAGGAGAAGGTGGCAAAGAGCTTCCTAGGGTTAGAGGCAGATGCTTGGAATTTAGAGTGGAAGAAAGTGGCTTTAGCAGCAGAGACAGAGGAGGAAAATGTAGAGAGGAGGGAGTGAAAGGATGCCAGGTCCGCAGGGAGGCGAGTTTTCCTCCATTTCCGCTCGGCTGCCCGGAGCACTGTTCTGTGAGCTCGCAATGAGTCGTCGAGCCACGGAGCGGGAGGGGAGGACCGAGCCGGCCTGGAGGATAGGGGACATAGAGAGTCAAAGGATGCAGAAAGGGAAGAGAAGATGGTTGAGGAGGCAGAATCAGGAGATAGGTTGGAGAAGGTATGAGCAGAGGGAAGAGATGATAGGATGGAAGAGGAGAGAGTAGCGGGGGAGAGAGAGCGAAGGTTGGGACGGCGCGATACCATCCGAGTAGGGGCAGTGTGGGAAGTGTTGGATGAGAGCGAGAGGGAAAAGGATACAAGGTAGTGGTCGGAGACTTGGAGGGGAGTTGCAATGAGGTTAGTGGAAGAACAGCATCTAGTAAAGATGAGGTCGAGCGTATTGCCTGCCTTGTGAGTAGGGGGAAGGTGAGAGGGTGAGGTCAAAAGAGGAGAGGAGTGGAAAGAAGGAGGCAGAGAGGAATGAGTCAAAGGTAGACGTGGGGAGGTTAAAGTCGCCCAGGACTGTGAGAGGTGAGCCGTCCTCAGGAAAGGAGCTTATCAAGGCATCAAGCTCATTGATGAACTCTCCGAGGGAACCTGGAGGGCGATAAATAATAAGGATGTTAAGCTTGAAAGGGCTGGTAACTGTGACAGCATGGAATTCAAAGGAGGCGATAGACAGATGGGTAAGGGGAGAAAGAGAGAATGACCACTTGGGAGAGATGAGGATCCCGGTGCCACCACCCCGCTGACCAGAAGCTCTCGGGGTGTGCGAGAACACGTGGGCGGATGAAGAGAGAGCAGTAGGAGTAGCAGTGTTGTCTGTGGTGATCCATGTTTCCGTCAGTGCCAAGAAGTCGAGGGACTGGAGGGAGGCATAGGCTGAGATGAACTCTGCCTTGTTGGCCGCAGATCGGCAGTTCCAGAGGCTACCGGAGACCTGGAACTCCACGTGGGTCGTGGTGCGCGCTGGGACCACCAGATTAGGTGGCCGCGGCCACGCGGTGTGGAGCGTTTGTATGGTCTGTGCAGAGAGGAGAGAACAGGGATAGATAGACACATAGTTGACAGGCTACAGAAGAGGCTACGCTAATGCAAAGGAGATTGGAATGACAAGTGGACTACACTTATCGAATGTTCAGAACGTTAAGCTTACGTAGCAAGAATCTTATTGACTAAAATGATTGAAATGATACAGTACTGCTGGAGTAGGCTAGCTGGCAGTGGCTACGTTGTTGACACTACACTAATCAACTTTTGTTTATCTATTTCACTTGCCAATAAAGCCCTTTGAATTGAGAGAGAGAGAATGTGAGAGAGAGAATGTGAGAGAGAGAATGTGAGAGAGTGTGAGTGTGTGCGAGTGAGTGAGTGAGTGAGTGAGTGAGTGAGTGAGTGAGTGAGTGAGTGAGTGAGTGAGTGAGTGAGTGAGTGAGTGAGTGAGTGAGGAGATGAGGAGATGTGCAGAGCGAGAAAGAGAGAATTGGGAGAGGTGCAGAGGCCTGTTTTGGTTGGATAGCATCAGGGACTCTTGAAAGCTCTATCCCACAGAGATGTTACATTAGCAGAGGAGAATTGATCAAATTAATCCAGATACATTTTTCACACTTCTGGGGCTGTATAAAACTGAGATGGAATTTACACAGAAAAAAAAACAAGAAAAGGACAAAGTCCAAAAATGACAACATATTGACAGCATTGGGGGAGAATAGTGGCGAGCCTTTCTGTTTCTGTCAAAGTATGTGCTGTATGTGTCCATAATAAATATGTTACCAATTTGAAGAATACTGACAT